>NC_056743.1:1215326084-1215549427 GCF_019279795.1 Protopterus annectens
GGGAACAATTTCTTATCTAGGTTAAATATCTTATTTATCCATGTGTTCACAAAGCCTCTAAATATTTGTAAAATTAACTAATTCTTAGAATCTTGATTGTATTTGGACCTTAAATTTTCAACAGTGTATATATATATATATATATATATATATATATATATATATATATATATATATATATATATATACATACATACAATTTAAGAACTGATCCCAATAAATTAAATTACTTTATTGTTTTTGTACTAGCATTTTGTTGAAGTTATGAGTTTCTAAGCAGTCATTTGTATATGCAATTGGAAACATATACAATTTTAAGTCTTTAATACAATGGTTAGGATATGTGCACTGTTGGAAAGAAGAAATTATGTTATTTAAATAGGGAAGTTGATAATAAGGTGTAATACCATTTAAGAAAAAATAATCAATTAATAACTAGATAAAACTATTAGGTACTATTTGTTTATAACTAGTTGTGATATATTTATTATTTGCTAATAATGTTTCTTGATGTATTTGTTTCCATTTTGAACCATACGGTGAATATATCTGCAACACTATAACTTTTACAATTGTTGAAGCAGCATATAATTGAATATCAAGGAATCTTATTCCACCATTATCCCAGCCTCTTCTGTACCAATCGAGGTAAACTCTTGGTTTATTAAGAAGCCAAAAAATTAAGTAGAATATTATTTATCTTCTTCATCATTTTTTTTGTTGGAGATAATACCAAAGATTGTAAGACAAACAATAGTTTAGGAAGAATTACCATCTTAATAAGCATTAGTCATTCTTCCATGGTAAAGAAGAATGTGTTCTAGTTTGTGATTAAACTTAAAATTTTATAAACAACCTATTGAAAGTTTGTTTGTATCATTTCTTTACTATTAAAAATAATGGTTATACCAAGGTATTTCATTTTCTTGCTATTGCAATTGAAGTTGTTAGAATATTTTTGTATGATTTTTTTTATTTTTTATTAATTAATAATGTACTTGTTATATTATGATTAAATCTGAAGTTTGAGATTTCTTCAAACTGACTCACAGAACTAATTATACATTCTAATGAATTTTCTATATTTCCTATTGTTAGTAAAATATCACCAGGAGAAAGTTGAATTTTAAGTTCAAAATCTTATTTTATTTTGATACCATTAATGTTCTTATTGCATCTAATACTATCAGCAAAGGGTTCTATGGCTAATGCAAAAAGTAAAGGTGATAATGGACAGCATTGTTTTGCACCTTTTTGTAATTTAAAGGAATTAGAAAGAAAAGAACCTATTTTAACGTAAGCACAAAAGTTATTGCATAACTTAGAAATTAGTGCAGTTAGCTCAGGTGAGAAATTATACACTTTAAGTGTTTTAAACAGGTAAAACCAATTAACTGAGTCAAAAGTTTTATCTAAATCAAGACTAATGTGCCTTTTTGTAATTTATAGGAATTAGAAAGAAAAAAACTATTTTAACATAAGTGCATGAGTTATTGTATAACTTAGAAATTAATGCAATTAGCTCAGGTATTAAATTATACACTTTAAGAGCTTTAAACAGGTACAACCAATTAACTGAGTCAAAAGCCTTATCCAAATCAAACTAATGTGACTTTTTGTAATTTAAAGGCATTGGAAAGAAATAGCCTCTTTTAACGTAAGCACAGGAGTTATTGTATAACTTAGAAATTAATGCAATTAGCTCAGGTAAGAAATTTTGCACTTTAAGTGTTTTAAACAGGTACAACTAATTAACTGAGTCAAAAGCCTTATCTAAATCAAGACTAATGACAGAAAGTTCTTTTTAATTTTTATTTGCATAGTCTATTAATATATGTAGTCTTATTATATTATCCTGTACTTGTCTATTTAAAATAAACCCAGTCTGATCATTGTTAATAAGTTTAGGTATAACTAGATTAATTCTGTTAGCTAAAATGGGCATGAACATCTTATAGTCCACATTTAAAAGTGAAATGGGTCTGTATAATGAACACTTTGTAGGATCCTTATCTTGTTTTAAAATAGGTGCTATAAGGGAATATCTCCATGATGGGGGAAGTTCATCAGCTGTTTTTATTTCTCTGTAGACCATAACTAATATTTTAACTGTATCATCTGGTAGTATATATAGTTCTGGTATAAGACTACCTAAGCCTTGTGCTTTATTATATTTTAACTTTTTTATTTGATCTTTTATTTCTGTTAAAGTGAATGGTCTATCATTTTTTAAAATTTTCCCTTAGAAAAAGTTTCAACTATAACATCATTATCTAGGTTATTTTTATTATTATTTATATTTTTATAAAATAGCTTAAAGCTCTCAAAAATACATTTAATATCTAGTTTCTTTTTTATTATTTATGTGTGTTATAATTTCTTTGATATGATTTAGTTTATTCATTTTGTTTGATCTAAGAATACATTTATGTAAGTTTAAAGGATTAAAGTTTAAGTTTTTCCAAGTTTATTGAAACTTTATGATTTAGAATTTCAACATATTTTCTATTTAAGTTTTTAAGTTCAGATTGACTGATAATGTCATTTGGTTTTAATTTTAACTTTAGTTTGTCTATTTTGGCCTGTAGTGTATTCAGTTCTTTGTTCCATTCTTTTGTTTTACTAATACACCACCTTGTAACTCTTCCATTTAAGTAAACCTTTAGTGAATCCCACAGGACAATGTCAGTTACTTCACCATTCATATTTATTTCTAGGAATGTTTTCATCTCTTTAATATACCAATTCTTGAATCCTTTTATTTTGATAATGTACACTGGTAATCTCCTGTGATGTATTAGATTGTCATTTTTTAAAATAATATTAAGGATTATAGCATTATGATCTCATAATGGACATGAAACTATTGAAACTTCTCTGATATGTGATAAACTGAGACAAAAAATCATCAGTATTTTTTTGTATTCCATATCTATATGAATAATGGCTACATTGAAGTGAGTTTGATTTCCTTAGCTCATATATATCCTTTAAAAAAATAAATATATATATATATATATATATATATATATATATATATATATTAATATATATATATAAATATATATCCTTTTATCCTTTTTTAGCTTTAGAATTTTTTTGTGTTTAGCTGAAGATGTGATTATCAGTTTTCTATCTGCAGTGGAATCTTTGCCTGTTAAAATACAATTAAAATCACCATCCATTATGATTTTACCTTTTAAGTAATAGGTTATAGTGTCTAAGTAATTTTTTGCATCTTTAGCTCCAACCCTTGGAATCCAGTAAGAGTTTGCCAATATATATAGTTTTATGTTCCACTCAATTACAACAATGCTTAACATATCATTTTTATCATCAGAGGTATTTTTTACTTTAGGCTTTACTGGTGAGCTCTTCCATAAAATGAGGGTGCCTCTTCTTTTTAGCTCGAAAGTCAAAACCTGCTAAAACCAAATAATTATTTATTGAAAGTTTATTTACATCTTTATTTAGTAAATGTGTTTCCTATAGAAATACTGTTTGAGCTTTATGTAATTGCTAGTATTTGAACAGACATTCCCCACTTTACTGTGGATTAATATTAACAGATATACATTTAAAATCAGGCATTTATATTAGAGAGAAAAAAAACACAGGTATAATAAAATAGCATTTATGCACAGAACTTATTATATACTTTATATATAACAATATGAAATCTTCAGCTATGGATAAAACTTTTGAAATAAAAAAATTACATAATGAGATAACACTAAAACATTCTTCCATTAAATAATGTATTCCTAGTTTGCTGAAAAAGACAAACAAACTACCTGTCAAACTCTCCATTAGACTAACAAAGCTTAGCTCATACTTCTGATTCATATTAATGTGTCTCATAATTTTATATGCATCATCCGAAAAAAACATCAGTCTGTTATTATGAATAAGAAAAGTTAAACAGGCATTCAGAGTCTTTATTATAAGTTGACCAAACTGAATATCTCTACAATCATCTTTTCCTATACCCAGGACTCCCTGGTCTACTATAGGGAGGAAGTCATTTATTATTTTCATATTTATTAATTTATAGGTCAGATGACTTTACATTTTTTCTATTTTAATTACTATGTGTAAAATTGTTCATAGGATCGTAAGTTCATAAATTCGTACCAGGTGAACTGTCTTTGTGGGCCATGCCAAGCCCACTCAATTACCTCATGTGAGAATCAAACCCTACACCTTATGCCTATAAGGTGAATACCTTAACCACTATGCCAGCCTTAAACCCTTGTAGAGATAGTTATATTAACTATATAAATATTTACTTATTCTGATTTCTCTCTATTTCTGTTTGCATACTATGTCTTGTACTATTATTATAGTCTTATGTTTTGTATTTTAGCTGTAATCCTAGTGTAGAGTGTCATATGATAGAATATTTATATTTATTTTTATATATTTGATACTCTTTAATCTAGTACTACTGTTAGAATCAGTCCTATTCTTTCCTTAAATATTATGCCTAATGCTATCTGAACAGACATCTGAAAAGTCTTCCCTTTAAATAAATTCTTCTGAGATATTACATTTTGTTATCATTAAAATGTCACAATAACAGAGCAACACAATCCTAATTTTTTATCAGACATGTCTTTCCACAGGCTAGTATATAAAACTATCCTGTTGGTATACTGCAAGCATTCAGAACTATAACTGGCAGTGGTTTAGAATGCAATTCATTGTCTTTTGCTTATTATCTCCCTTCTTTACATCGTAGTATATCAATCAAAATATTATGATTATTTATCTACCTTCTTTACATCGTAGTATATGAATCAAAATATTATGATTATTTACTTTTAGACTGGAAGAAGTAACCTGGACAGTTCTTAGAATTTTCAGAACTCCCGCAGCATTACAAAAGTGCTCATGACTATAAGTTGCTTCAAGCTGTTTTTTTATGATAAAGGCTTGAAAATGAACAATCCACCAGTTGCAATTCACACAAAAATGCCCACAGGTGAATCCAAGCCACCTCCACACCACACATCAATTTCTCAAACCTCTGCAAACCACCAAAAAAAAAAAAAAAACAGCAAAAACCACCTCAAAGTATCCCAACCACTAAAAAGCCATTGCACTCAGAAATATTTAATGATTCAGCAAGCACTATTTGTATGAGATGTTTAATATAAAGCATACTGTCATTTTTTTAAAAATACATAGCACATAAACTCGCATTCAAAGAATGAGAGTTATGTGTGATCCAGGTTTAAAGCGTGAGTGTTACTCTAATTATTTTATATCATTCCAATACTAATTTTTATACATGTACAAATCTATATTTTTATGCTTTGTTCACAACATAGCATGTCTTTCCTGGGTAGCATTGCATGTCAAGTATACTATCAGTAGTATACTACTGGACCATTTTAAGGACTCAGAATGTAACTTCACATGCCTCTTTAGTGTCACTTGTTGCATCTTGTATTATATTTAACAGTACATTACTGAAATATTCCTGAATATCAGAAGGTATGCCACCTAACATAAGTTTCATCATAATAATGATTAACATTTAATAAGATGAATAGTTTAACCTTTTAAACATAAAAATAATAAGTGATTTAACTTTACATATAGCTAAAACAATCAAACTCTTAACATTTTAAAAAGGGAATTAGTAACCACTTGAAGTAGGTAAAGAAACAAATGATTTAATTTGTAAATTTGTAAACAGTAATATGCAGCACCCATTTATAAGCATTCAAGCACTTATTTATATTACTAAGAATTCATAACCATGAAATACATTGATTTTCATTTGTCCTTCAGTTTTTTACTGTTTTTTGTCTTTTATTAACCAACCATCTGTTGTTGCATTTCTCTTCAAGGAAGTTGATATATTCCAGGCCATTCCTTCTGTTTTTCTAGGATTTTATTTTTCTGTATAAAGTCCATTGCATCTTCCAAGGTGTTAAAAATCTTCTTTCCTTCTGGAAGGTGAATCATTATTTTTGTTGGAAACAAGATTTGTGCTTTAATATTGTTGTTCTTTAAACTTTTAACAAGTGGCACACATGATTTTCTCTTGGACATAACTAATGCAGAAAAGTCAGTGTCAACCCTTATAGTATTTACTTTAATTTTAACTGGATGATTAGTCTAGGCAGCTTTTAAGACTAAATTGTTATCTAGATTTGAGAAAAATATTACAATCACTGACCTTGGTGAAGGTGTTTTTTCTTTAAATATGAGTTTGAAAGTGACCTATGCTCCCTTTCAATTACAAAGGAAAAAGCTTTAGACAGGTTCATTTTTTGATAGCCAGGTATTAAGGAACTGACTCAAACCGTCTCCCTCTTCTTTTTCAGGAATCCCATAAATCCTGGTGTTATTCCTTCTAGATCTGTTCTCTAAGCTTTTTATTTTATCCCAGAATGAACCTTGGCTCTAGATGATTGTCACTGTTGAAGTGACACCCCAATACTTTGTGCAAAAATGGGAAAAAGGGGTGTAAATGGATGGATGGATGGATGGATGGATGGATGGATGGATGGATGGATTCTATACCACCAATGCAACAGCTTCCCCATCTACAAATCATGAACTGGACCCACCTTTTGCAACCTTCCAAACATCCTTCAATTCCTCACTCTGTAATCCACTTCTCCTCCAGTTTGCTCAACCTTCTTAAACATCTTGCTCCTACAGTTCTCTGTAAAATATGCCTTCTTTTCCCTTTTTAGCCAAACCTGCCCCTAGTTATTAACAAACAGCTATCCTCTTCCTCTTACAGCACTCACACCAGACATCAGCACTGCAACTGAGTGCTCTATGCTCACCCTTATCTATGTGGCAAGGAAAGAGCATGCTTGTTGGTCAGCTCCTTCATTCAAATGCTTAAACTCCCCTCACCCATATGTGTCTTCCCTGCATAACCCTAATTACTCAAGAGCTGCATCACTGCATAATAATAGTAAAAAAAAGTATATGAATTCAATGATTCATTCTACAGTTCCACTGTATGCTCCAATGATTCAGTGTGGAAGACAATACACATCAATAATAACAAATATACCTGGAGACCTAGGTTTAAATCTTACAGTATTAGTTGCAGACCATTGTTTTTTTTTCTCTTTGAAAATTAAGTGAAAGTTAATTTTTTATGTGTTAGCACCTTAATGTGGACATTAACATTACATATGCAGGAAGGCATGGGTGTGGGTATTTTATACATACACATGACAGTATTTTTCAGAGACTGCCACATATTATCGTTTGTATAGAGATAAAAAAACATGAAAATTAACAAGGACTTGGTCTACAGACCTTTGAGGAGCTTATGCTCCAAGAACCTTAGAAGAAATGTGTTACATCTTAATACAGCATAGAATCTAATTTTACTTACTAAAAAGGAACAACTTTTTATAGTGATGGAAGAGAGGTGTTATTATAAAGTAGACAGATAACAGATTATAAACCTGTCTTGCATAAGTGATTTTTCCTCCTCTCTAATCATTTCAGGTGACTGACAATCTGTTAAATTCACTTGGTCAAATAGTATTGGACTTAAAGACCAAACACTTTTTGCCATTTGATAGTTAATAAGCAAATACTATTAAGGAAGTTATATTGAGTACCCAACCAACCTTTACTGCACTGCATTACAGTCACAGAGGTATTTTAATAAGAAAGAGTGAGCTGAGACTCCTTTCACTGATACAGCAATATGATTGTACACATGAACTATACCTTCAGCACAAGTAAATACACACAAATAGAATAGAACAGAACAGAACACAGGCAAATGTCTTTATACAGTTATAAATTTAATATACAAATTTCACCCATTATGTTGACAAATACTGTGAAGGCACCTGAATTCCTTTCTATCTCAACCATACTCGAAGCTACCCCCAAAAGCATCTACATTCCTCCACAGGATAAAAACAGACAACTTCTGCCAGCTTTTAAAAGTATGGAGCTACTGAATATAAACTATAGGGTTTCAGATCATGTTTCTGTGTCAAATTACTAATATGCACCTGGCTATTGTAGTTTTAATTCCTTAGATTCTAGTGTTGCTGGGTGAAGTAACAACTGAAAGAAGGGATTCTTTATTAAATGGTATGGGTGTGTAGCTCAGGGTTAAAGCACTGGTTTTGTAAAGAAGAGGTCATGAGACGTTCAATGGCACAGAAGGTTAATGCAGTGAGCTGTAGTATCTGTGTACAAGGTTTGATTCCCTCATCTATTGTGTCACCATGAGCAAGGCATTTAAACAGACAATGCTTTGAAGCAACTAAAAACTGCGACTAAGCTCCTCAGTTGTCCCCTGTACTGCAAGCCTAGACACTACCTATAAATGTGTGACTGTATTACAAGCATAGATGGAGAGACCAGTAAAGACATTTGGTGTCCAGCAAAGTCAAAGCTTAGAGTGCCACACCAGTATTCAACAATTTAATAGAAGGACGTTTATCACTCCAACAATCAAGCTCTTGAGGATGGCATTTGTGATACAGTTCAGTGCAACTTTTCATCCAGTGATGTCACCCATGCTATTGGCAAAGTCTGTACCTTTATTCTCTGTAATGTTTTTATTTTTACATGAGCCAGGCAATCCACCAAAATGAAATTTTACATCTCAGGGAAAATCAACACTAGAGTAAACAGCTCCTAGCTTGTAGCTGTTGGTACACCCAGTGATCAGGCTGCTAAATCTCTGTTTGATTCCTTCAGGAAAAGATATTAAAGAATACAGATCCCAGTTATGAACCCCATAGTAAACCTCTGGCATCAGAAGTCTGTTTAAGGTAAGAGCCTCTAATCAGCAATCTTCTCCCTGTTAGGTCACCAGATGGTACTTCATTTCATTAATTCAGCCACTCATTCCATTCTCCAACACTTTATTCACTCAGTGTCCTAGGGAAGCTGGAGCCTATTCTGTTATTTATTGAGCACAAGACAGTGAAGCTAATTCTGGATAGAATGCCAGTGTATCACAGAACAAGCACACACACACGCACACACACACACACACACACACACACACACACACACGCTTGCATGCACCCACGCATGCGTGCACACACACGCACGCACACACACATGCATGCACCCACACAAGCGCACACATGCACCCACGCATGCACATGTGCGCGCACACACACACACACACACACACACACACACACACACACACACACACACATGCATGCACCCATGCATGCACACACACACACACACACACACACACACACACATATGCATGCACCCACACGTGTGTACACATGCACACACGCACGCACACGTGCACGTGCACACACGTACACACAATTCACCTATACATGTCTTTAGGATGTAGAAGGCCATTTTTATTATCCACTTTTATTTATAAAATATAGGTGTTGCTATATTCTGTTCCTTAGTCTTTTATTTGTTTTATCCACATAAAACACCAGACAGGATGCACAGGTAGCTATACAAACAACACCCTTAGTGTTACAGTCAAAATGACCTACAGAATTTAAAAATTAAACTGCCAACATCAATCATTAATTTGATCCTTTTATTGTAACAGGCTCTCTAAAGCCTGAGTTTTGTGTCACTTCACATTTCAAAATGTTCTTGATGTTAAATTCTTGTTTGAAAATAAAATTGGGGTGGTAACTGACCTTATTCTGCAGTTCCCTATAATTTTTCAATAATCCCCAGTGTTGACTCATAATAATAACCTGAATATCTCTATTGTTCAAGGAAAATGACAAGCACATAGTACTCTGAAAATAAAACCATCAATTACAAACTCATTTTACAGGTTGCTTTAATATTGGAGCAAAGTAGTTAGATCTCTTACTGACCACCTCACTTATAACCTCTTCAACTAGTTTAAAAAGATATTGATGTTCCAATCATAAATATTTCAATTTTGTACATTTCTGATGGAACAGCAAATCATTTCACACCAACTAGGACAGCATAATATTCTTCATCATTCTAAAGGGGTGATTACTGGAAAAAGGGAGATATGAGTTACTAAATGTGGGCTTCCCAAAAATATTGGATCCTAAACAGCCAATAGAAACATTTTTACTAACCAAAACATGCAAAGAATTGATATATTCTGTTGAATATCCATAGGTAAATGTTAAGAAATTAACATGTGCTTCTAAAATAATAAAACAAAAACTTTAAAAGAATTAAGATCATCATGCCACACCAAAAAGGCATTGCGCAGAAATCTAACATACAACTTTGAATGTCTAAATAGTTCACCATAGAACACATCACTCTCCCATTTACATACAATTAAGTTAGCAAAAATGAAGCAGATGCAGCACCTGTTGCTACACCAGACTTTGGATGAAAAAAATTCACCTTTAAATATAAAAACAAATTATTTTTAAGGATGAAGTCCATAAATTAATAAATCAAATCCACTAGTTCAGATGATGCATGCTTCTTTTCCAACAATAATTGTCTCAACCACTGCATCCCCAAATCTTGTGGTATTACCATAAATAAATCTTTAATACCAGCAGTTATAAAATAAAAAGTGTCCGCACCATTAAATCTATAAAATCCTAAGATCCAAAATGCCAGGAATCCCAAAGACCATGTGGAAAAAGATCCAAAATACCTTTTAATTTGTTATCAACATATATAGCCAGAGGTTCAGTTTCCCCACCAGATGCTGAAATAATGGGTCTCAAAGGTGAATCAATATGACTGTTATAGACCTTTAGGATCTCAAAAATGTATGGAAAAATTGTCTTCTAAGCATCCAAAAAAAAGAAAAAAAAAAGTTTGAGTAACTTGACTGTCAAACAACATGTCAGTCAAAATCATGCATATTTAATTATATTATAACTGCACTTCATTTCTTGAAACCCTTACACAGGAATTTCCATAATTCAGTAAATTAAATATTTTGGAACTGTACAAGACAGAATCCATTATCACCCCCCCCCCATAAAGCTTCATATTTAGTATCAAGATGTCACTAGATAACTTGTGTAACAAGTCCTATTCAGATTTAGCAAGACTGCAAAATCTGTGGTACGTGTTATTTTTGAATTATCCATGTACGCCATGTTCAACCAACTTCCTCCTGTTTTGAAATGTAATGAGAAGTGGGAAACTAAAAGCATTGCATCTACACAAATAATAAGTAGACAAAGTTTACAAAAATATTCTAAAATGCAGATTCCTGAGATATAATTTTAATTTAGTAATAAAAATGCTAAGTTAGTTCTACATGTTGGCAGGAAGAGACAACCTTTTTGAAATAAAGATTTAGATACATTGGTAATGATAGTTAAACATTTTGTCAATGGTATTATAAAAAAACTCCACAGTACCTGTAATGTCGCTATGGATACTGAGTACACCTAGTACCCTTCTTTCCAAATAATTGGCACCAAGGTAGTAGCTCAATTTCTTTACTGATAATAATCCCAGTTCCCCTGTTAACACTGCTTCTTTTGTGCAATCCATTTCAATCCTTGGGGTTCAGTTTCTCCTAAAAGATCTTGAGGGACAGCACCCTCATTGTTATTAATCAAAGGATCCTCAAAGCATCCAATGTGTCCTGAGGGGCTGCCTGAGCATGACCAGTTTGACACTACCCAGGCTGTATAAAAGCATATACCATATTGCTGAAATGACGCAAATTGCTATACCCCCTATTTGAACCTGAAAATCTGTTTTGGTTGACTTGTCTCTTATCCTGGGGTAAGTTGTAAGCTGTTTTATACTGATAATTATGTTTGTTCTTGGTCATTTTATTTTCATGTTTTTTAACTACCTCAATGTGACTAGTCAGTTTAGTAAAATGGGAGAGTGTTGGTCCTTGTAGAGATGAAAAAAAAAAAAAAAATCATGGGCAATGGAATCATTCACTGCATCCAATTCTTCCCTTAGCTGATCAAGTTTGTTACAATAATACTTAATTAAAATCTTGTCATATTTTGTCAAAGAGCTGAATCAGCTCTTTGTAGAGTGGGGATCCAATTGTAGTGCCATTTTGAAATTTAAACAACCTCAGACTCTTGGGAACAGTGTTTTGTTTTAGACATTACCTAAAAATTGTAATGTCTAATTGAACAGATTTGCACTTGAATCATTTTTATACGGAATATGTCTATTTGTATAGAAACATAATTCACAGTAGAGGAAGTAGCTCCTAGTCAAAGTAATGGTTTGTCATCCAACCCTCTCCCCACTCACTGCTGTAACATGCTATGAAAGCACAATGCCTGCTATTGAAAGAACAGCTTTGGCATATGACTTGTTAATAGGGCTGCAATTCTGGCAGCCAGAGCCATTTGCTGTAATAACACCAGAAGGAGGAATAGCATATTGAGAAAGTTGTACAAGAAAGAGTATAACATCAGTAGGTAAACAATGTGGCTGACATTATTTCCACCTTGTTTAAAACCTGCTTTGCTTGACACAGTTTTGCTTCTACAATAATCATTTATGAGTGTTCAAGAATAGATGCCCAGAAGACAAGGATCAGACATAATACAGCAGATCAGAATCCAAGAGCAAAAAAAGTTGATTTAGTGTCTAAACTGCATGAAAAACACATACTAGGAAAATAAATCACATAGTACCATATCACCAGAGGTAATTTAGTTAGTTAGTTAGTTAGTTAGTTAGTTAGTTAGTTAGTTAGTTAGTTAGTTAGTTAGTTATTGACATTTGTTAACCGGGTTGGTCCAACTGGGCCAGGAGCCCATTTTCAGTGGAGACCCGAGGAGAAAAGCTCCAATTACATACAGATAAAGTATACATAATAGTTTAACATGCAAAAAGTACAGTGAACAATTTCAAAACAATCCATTCAATTGGAAAACATTACAAGTTCACTTAAATTCAGACATTTCAAAAGAAAAATATATATATATATATATATATATATATATATATATATATATATATATATATATATATATATATATTATACTGGAGTGTGTACTACAGAGTATAATGGGGTTAGGTAGGGTCATGGCAAGTACAAATTTTTGTCCTCATAAAGTGAAGTTTGAGTTCTTTCTTAAATTGTAAAGGGGGTGTTATGGAGCATAAATGGGATGGGAGGTTATTCCATGCCTGGGATAGGGTGGATTTATAAAGTAATCTACCAATAGACTTTTTTGGTTGGTAGATGTTGAGGAGTTGTTGGTTAGAGGTATGAAGTGTGCGAGTTGGTGTATAGGTGGAAACCAAGGAGGACAGGGCAGGGCAGGTTAATGCTTTATACAGTATGGAGTAGATAATTTGAAACTGAGATAGAAGAAGTTGTTGTGGGAGTTCTAGCCATTGTAATGAGTTGAGTGAGAGGCAGTGGTGAGAGTTGTGTGGGGAGTTTGTGATGAACCTTGCTAGTTTATGTTATGTTTGTTGGAGTTTGGCCAGGGTAGTTGTTTGAATATTAGTTAGAATAGGGGTGGCATAGAGAAGGGAGGGGAGAAGAAGAGCCTGTGATAGGGACAGTCTGGCATCGTAGGTTTGGAATCTATGGTGTCCGTAGAGCATACCTAGCTTTTGGTGAGTTTTCTTTATACTTTGTAGAATGTGTAGGTAAAGTTTAAGCTCGTCATCAATGATGGCTCCTAAAAGTTTTGTGTGGGAGTCCTGTTGTATTTTGGTGTTATTGGAGGATGAGATAAGAAAGTTAGACTTTAGGTGAGAGAGTGTCCGGGGGAAGAATAACAGAAGCTTGGTTTTCTTAGGGATTAGGATAAGTAGATTATCAGCTAGCCATTTTTCCACAGATAGAAAGGTGTCCTGGGTGAGTGTGTGGAGGTCAGAGATGTTACTGGAAGAGCAGATGAGTGTTGAATCATCAGCATATTGGACTAGTACTGATTGTTTGCAGGAGGTATATAGTTTATTTGCAAAGATGTTGAAGAGGAGGGGGACACAAGATGGAGCCCTGAGACACCCCTGTAGTTTCTGGGAGGTAGAATGAGCTAGAGGAGAGCCAACGAACAGATTGCTGTTTGTCAGACAGATAACTAGAGAAGAAAGTTAGGGTGGAGAGAGCTAGACTGAGGTTAGAAAGTTTAGTCAGAAGTAAAGGGTGAGAGACAGTGTTGAAAGCTTTTGAGAGATCAAGGAAGAGGCTGGATACTAGGAGGTTTTTATCTCGAGCTTCAGCTATTGTGTGTGTAAATGACTATTTCTGAACATCTTAAGATCTTACAGATTTAATTATGTAAGCGCTTCTAGAAATGACGTGCAGATGTCATATAATTCAATAGACATCAATTTGTTTGACTTGCTGTTTAACAGTCAAATTGTGCAAACTCTCTTTTCTTTTTGAATGTTGGGAAACCAATTTTCCATACATTTTTGGGATCCTGAAGATCCATAAGACTTGTATTGATCTATCTTTGAGACTTATTATTTCAACATCCACTGGGAAGACTGAACCACTGGCTATATATGTTGATAAATTAACAGGTATTTTGCATCTTTTTCTACATGTCCTTTGGGATTCTTGGCATTTCTGAACATCTTAAGATCTTACAGATCTAATGGTGAGGACAGTTTTTGCTTTGTAACCACTGATATAGGCTCATAGGTATATTTATTTATTTTATTTATTGATTTATTTATATTTGTTTACCGGGAAATTACAACTGGACGCAGGTCCTTTTTCAACGGATGCCCAGGGAGAAAAGCTCCACATCATGTACATGATAAATAGAAATACAAAGTTGCAGCAATAGTAAACAACATTACAGGTTGTTGGCTTTAATACAATAACAAGATAGTGATTATCAACAGTATATACAGAAAATGTTGCAAGTTAAGATAGTTTCTTTTCATTTATAATATTAGTAACAAAGTTGTCGGACAAGATTTTAAAGTATGTAAAGATAACTATCTATTTCTATACATCTATATGTACATAGTAGGCTAATAACCATCAAGGCCTTTATAAGCCTAGCTGTACAACTGAATCCAGTTGCATCCTTATGTATTATCGGCATTTATTAGGAGGGTGTATGTCAGTTAGGAAATCTATAGAGGTTATGTGGGGTATGTTAGTTTGTGTCTATCAGACACTTAGGAGTCAGACCCAGGGTGAATTTCCAAATTTCACATCCACTGGTCAAAGTTCCACATAAATAGGGCTAGGGCTGAAATCTGCTTCACTTTGATGGTGTGCCACGTCTAGAGCATGGGGATCCTCTGAGACACATATCTGTCTTGCCAGCTAATCGTATTTATGTCACAAGCAAAATTTAAATCCCTGGATCTACTGGTTCTGATGATGCTCATTTTGCAGATGTGAAAAAGGTTCATCAGTGCTGGATCTGAGGATTCCTTGTATGTCAGGCACAGATCTCCTCACAATAACCTGTAGAAGATAGGTCCTTAAAGTGATTTACCTGCTTAAAGTTGAATTATGTGTCTGCCCACTCCCCCATTAGCACATTAAATTAAAGTTTCTGAAAGACCTCCAATACTACCCTTATTTGAATGGCTGTTTCTCTAGATAGCCTGCTTGCTCTTTGAAAAAAAAAATGTCCAACCCTCCCACCCTTTTGTTGTGGTGATTTTATAAGGCTGTGTTGATGCCACTGCCCATTATGGTAATTTCATTTCCAAAGTCCCACCCTCCCTTCTTTAATTGCTATTGTCTGCTGTATAACTTAATTATGTACTCTTCATACCCTTTGTTTTCCCTAGATCAATTATACAGAGTGCCCAACTAGCAAACCAGTATTGCTCTTGAGTAAACCTTCTTCACTACACACTGTCTCCTGCTCATTTTCCTAGAGCTCAGCAAAGCTTGGAGTCCTAGTCTGCATTTCAGAAGCGTTTTACTTGTATCCAGTGCCATCCAAACAAAAAGTTAAGCACCTCTGATTGCACTTGCTTAAGTTGTTTTGAGTTATTGCTACCATTTCCTGCTTTTATGTGTGCATTTCAATGATTTATTTTGTAACAAAATGCTTTTCCTCTCATTGTCACTGCTGTAAGACTGTCTTGAAATTTTCAGCTAGCTGGTTAGTTAGTTTGTGGTAGCTTTGTGGGCCTCTTTTGCAGTGCTTTTACATTAAAAGGACTTTTTTTTCATTTTGTGGCAAGAGGAGTTTGCCTGGTCTGGTTGAGTTGGAAAATACACAGAAGGACTTGTGTATCTAATTTATTGGCCAGAGGGCTCATTGGTTAGTTTTCTATTTTTCTGTGCTGCTTTAAAGTTTGCATTTTTGTGTGGGCTAGCAGTGTTCTATACAAAAATAAACACAGAGAAAGCAAATGTTCCCTGAGAACTGTCCATTAAAAATGTACACTTTAAAGCAACAATATTTAGAACAGCCAATTGTGCACCAAGTGGCAATAAATACAGATTTAGTAGAATTCAATATTTTATAAACATTAATGTTAGTAGAATTTAGTAATATTTAGCATAATCTCTCAATAAAGCACCCTTAGTAGTCTGCACCAACAAAGCACCCTTAATAACCTTCTAACTCCAATACACCACCTAGAGCATATCTGGTTCAACCAGCACCCTGAGTCGGTACTATGACCAGTGCTCCATCCCCTCAGCTCTATAAGTGAAGAGCCAAAAAAAAAAGTGATGTTCTGTCTACTGGCAGACCAACCAGGTAGCCAGATGCTTGATGCATACCTCATCCTTCCTGCCTCAGCCATTCAGGTCCTGCTTCTGTACTCTACCTCCAAACAACCTTCAAAATATTTTTATTTAAACAAAAAAATTATTTTAAATTTTAGCAAACTATATGCTACAAATGTAGCAAACGATTGCTACAGTTTATTTTCTGCCTGCATAAAGAGCTGCAGCTCTCATATTTTAGTTTTAAAACAATCGTTTTTGTAAACTGTTGCAAACTACTTGTTACAAATATAGAGAACAGTTGCTACAGATTATACCCTTCCTGAAAAGAGTGTTACAGCACTCCTGTTTTAATTTAAAAAAAGTATTTTTCTAAACAGCATAACCTGCTTGTAATAAATGTAACACATAGTTGTTACAGTTTATACCCTGCCTGCATGAAAAGGTACAGCTTTCATATTTTAATTTAAAAAAACTTTTTTTTTTTAAAATTGTAGCAACCTACTTGTTACAAATGTAGAAAACAGTTGCTACAGTTAACACCTTTCCTGAACAGAGCGCTATGGCGCTCATGTTTTAGTTTTAATTTTTTTTTTTAAATAGAATAACCTGTTTGTAATAAATGTAGCAAATAGTTGCTACAGTTTATAACCTGCCTGCATGGAGCACTACAGTGCTCAGGTTTTAGTTAAAAGAAAAAATGACATTTAACCTGTAACAACCTGCATTTTATCAGTGCTACAGAGCTCAGGTTTTAGTTAAAAAAAAACATAAAATACATAACATACACATAGAATAATGTATGCTGAGACACTTGAAAGCAATCTACCTAAACATCAACAATCACCTACACTGCCCAATATCAAAGCTATGCCACAGCAAGCCAAAAGGCACTCATAAAAACAACCACACATGCTGTCACACTCAGTGAAGTCTCAAACACTAAGCCCCTAAGGTGAGCAAAAACACTTCCCAAGACTCTTGTCACAGGGACTCCATTATAAGATATACAGATGCCCCTCTAACCAGGCTGAACAAAGAGAAGATAAAAATCAGTTGCTTATCTTGAGCCAGGATATGCCAAATCACGCACATAGTCAAGTCATCATGTCGTAGATACCATTAGGATTCCATCATAGGACATGTACATTAGGTGTAAATAACCAAAGATGTAGCTCCCTGGACTATATGAAAAGAGACAATATGGAGCTTTCAAAGTATGTTTCTCAGGCTGGTAAGAGCCTAGCACTGACTACCATATTACAATGAATGAGGATGATATCACAATAGCAGCAAAATATGATTGATTTCAACAACTGTCTCTCTGGTATCATTCTAAGGGAATCCAATATTTGTCAGCTTGTGAGGACATGGCTAAAGACCATGTTGGCTTTGACAAGAATGATCGTCACCTTTCCCCTCTCGGCTTTTGTATAGTGGGTAAAACATTTACACACCTCTATAGTGCCTTATTTAGGCAATGTCAAATTGAAAAACCTACAAACATAACAAAATCAACTCAACTGAACCTCAAGGTGTTACTACACAAGGCCAGAAGCCTAAAAAAAAAATACACTCCCTCTAAGCCCTCCTTACACTCAAGAATATAGATACCTGTGCAGTCAAACACATGGCTTAAAGTGACAGAAAGTACCCCAGCAGTACAAGGTTTCAGTGCCTTCCACACTTTTAGACCAGTAGCTTCACAGAAAAGAGCTAAAGGTGGCAGTGTCTCAATTTACATCAATAACAAACACACTTCTAGGGTAATTAAACAGAATGATATGCTGGAGTTCTTCCACATGCAGATCACCACAGACAAGATCCCGTATGATATCCTAACCAGCTATAGGTCACCCTCACTGTCCCAAGAAGCTCACAATGTATACTTGGACCTAGAGGAGACACTCACCATCCAACTTTAATTACCCAAATATGGGAATCCTACACAGCCTTAAATCTACAGGAAGAGAGATTCCTAGACTTTGTAAATGCAAACACCCTTGATCAAATAGTAAATGCACCCACTAGTGGTTCCAACATACTGGACCACGTGCTAACAAATATGGGAGAATGTTGCACCCCCCCAAATGTCTCATCCTCCCTGGTAAGGTGCAACCATAAAGCTGTCTCCTTTAAAATCAAAATCAACTCCATAACCCCATTAAAACCAGTAGCAATTAGGAACTATTCCAAGGCAAATGACCTTCTATTAAGTGAATAATACCAAAGAACACAGCAGTTTATGCTGAATTGCACTCAGAAACTCTGTACAGCCATGTCAATGGCTGCACACAGAGGCTGCTCTACCTACCAGATGTAAGTCCAAGACTAGCCCTAGAAACAAAATGCTCTGATGGCATCCCAAATTAAACAGGATATACAACAAAAGGAAAAATCAGAAAGGGTAATTCCCAAAAAGATAAAACATTCCCTCATCAATCTAAATAGACAACTAAAGAGTCAATTAGGTCAAGCAAAGACAGCTTTGAGGATAAGATAGCCTCCCAGGTGAAAGATAACCATAAGGCCTTCTACAGCTATGTCAGACACCTCAAGGGCAACAGGCAGCAATGTGCTGATCTGGTGGTTAATGATGACACATTCACCAAGCCTGCCAATATAGGGAACCTATTAGCAGACAAATTCAGTTCCAATTTTACCCTTCTCTCACTCCAGCCTTCCCCTAAAAATACCCTCAAACATAACCCCTCCAACTATAACTAGGGAGAATGGACTGGCTGCACTCATTAAAGCCAAGAATCTGGCCTCATTGGCCCAATAATATCCCAGGATGCCTCTTTAACAATCTAAAATATGATTTATAAGGACCCCTGGAGTCATTAACTATAGTCTTAAAAGATACTTTGTGCCACGTAAAAGGTGAACTGTGACAGTCATTCCCCTTCAAAAAGGAGGAATTTCAACAGAACCTGCAAACTACAGATCCATTAGTCTGATTAGTCTTATTTACAAAGCCATGGAAAGAATTATCATTGATCAATCCCAGTATGGCTTTGTCAGATGAAGGTCATGCTTATTGAATCTGTGGACTTCTTTGAAAAGGTCACGAAAGCAAAGGATGGGAGGAACGTGGTACATAATGCCTACCTAGATCTGGCTAAAGCATTTGATATAATGCTCCAGTTGGGCATTGTTGAAAAGCTTATGGTATAAAGCCTGTTTTGAGACTATAATTGAAAAATGACTCAAGTAGTCCCAATAGTTCATGTTTTAAGATATTTAGGAGGCATCCCAGAATAATGTTGGGTCCCACTAAGGCTGTGTTTTTTTTGCCTTAGCAAATGCCAGCAGGACCTGCTCTTTCTTAATAGCTGGGGGGTTATGCTTGTAGGTATTTCATGGGGAGAGATGCCATTCAACCCCAGTCTGGAAAACGAATGTGTGCTACCTTTGAGGTTTTGGACATAGTTGTAGAAGGCCTTATGGTTGTTTTTAACCTGTGAGGCTATCTTTTCCTTGTAAATGGCTTTGCAGGACTTAATTAGTCCTCTTAGTTTCCTGTTTAGCTTAATTAGAGAGCTCATATCTTTATGGGAGTTGATCTTCCTGATTTAAGCTACCACTTTTTTCCTTTTGTTATATATACCTATTTTGGTTAGGATTCCACAATGTGGTTCACTTGTAGAGTTTTTTTGGGGCTTATTTCTTGGAGATATAGCAGCCTCTATACATGGCTGTACAGGTTCTCTGTGAACAATTCCACACAGGTTCCTGTTAACTCGGTTCATAGGTTCAGAGGTTGGTACTAGGCTATCGGCCCTAGGGCCTATACAAGTCTAGCCATAACAATTCCCTGGCTATTTCTTCCCACAATATTTACTTCCCTGGACCCCTGCCTTGTAGGGCGACTGACGTGATCCCCGGGATGAATTTCCTATCTCCCATCCAGTCATTAAGGTTCCTTTTGAAGACGGCCAAAGATGTGCTCTGCTTGACATGTATGGGCAGTCTATTCCAGAGTCTGGGGAGTCTCTGGGTCAGGAACCTATCCCTCTCGCATGTTTTGTTCATTGTAATGACAAGGTTTAGATCTCTTGAGCACGTGGCTCTGAGGGATTGGGATTTCTTTAAGTGTAGCATGTCCAACAGTTCTGGGTTTGACATGGCCTTGTATGTTAAGCAGAAATTGCCTCTGAGTAGATAATATGGGACAGAGTATAGCTGGAGTTTTTTTAGATGGTCAATATAGGGCATCTTCTTTAGGCCTGTGATTCTTTTAGTGAGATATTTCTGCGGCCTTTCCAGTTGTTGCAGATGTCTTGAGAAGTACATATAATGAGGCACTGTATTCTATAATGGGTCTAATGAGGGATGAGTACAGTGGGACAATAACCTCCTTTTTTTCTGGATGAAAAGCTCTTAGTGATTAGGTGTGCCACATAGAAGGATTTCCTGACTGTTGTGGCGATGTGGTTGTCGAAGGTGAGACTACTGTCCACCTGTGTCCCTAAGTCTCATCACACTTTCCATGTTTAGTGTACTGCTACCTATGTGGTAATTCATGGGTACATGTTTTTTCCCAAAGGGGATAACTATACATTTCTTGGCATTGAGCTTGAGCCCATGGCTCTGGCACCAAGCATCTGTTTCTGTAAGGCCCGTTTGTAGAATATCCACATCATTTAGGGATTCAGTAGTGGCTCCCAGTTTGCAGTCATCTGCAAACTTTGCTAGCCAGAGTCCTTTAGTGTTGGCCTGTACTTCAGAGAAGTAGATGCCAAACAAGAGCAGTCCCAGGACTGAACCCTGAGGTACTCCACTTGTCACTTGTCTGGAGCTGGATTTGGAGTCAGCTACTTTTACAGTGTGGGTTCTGTCAGTAAACCAGTTGGCTACCCATCAAGTGACGTAGGGATTAATGCCCAGCTTAGTAAGTTTATCTATGATTCCAGAGTAGGGGTGGTGTCGAAGGCCTTCGTGAGGTCCAGATAGGGTGTCTTACCCTCATTCACAGCTCTGGAGACTGATTCAAAGAAGTCAATCAGGTTCAGGAGACAAAATCAGTCCTTCATAAACCCAAACTGGGTGGCGTCTAGTGTTTGAAGGTTGCCAATGTCTTTGTTTATAAGTACCATGCTAATACGTTCCATGGCCTTGCAGATCAGGCTCGTCAGACTGATGGGGAACAGTTGCTACAGTTTATACCCTTCCTGAGCAGAGTGCTATGGCACTGTTTTAATTTAAAAAAAAAGTATTTTTCTAAACAGCATAACCTGTTTGTAATAAATACAGTTTATACCCTGCCTGCATGAAGTGGTACAACTTTCATATTTTAGTTGTAAAAAACTTTATTTTGAAAACTGTAGCAAACTACTTGTTACAAATGTAGTAAAACAGTTGCTACAGTAACACCCTTCCTGAACAGAGTGCTATGGCACTCATGTTTTAGTTTAAAAAAAAACTTTTTTTTAAACAGAATAACCTGTTTGTAATAAATGTAGCAAATAGTTGCTACAGTTTATAACCTGCCTGCATGGAGCACTACAGTGCTCAGATTTTAGTTAAAAAAAATACATTTAACCTGTAGCAGCCTGCATTTTATCAGTGCTACAGAGCTCAGGTTTAACTGCAAATGCAATGCTAGCTTTTAAAAGCTGGTATTGCATTAAGAAGAGATCGGGATCAGCTGATCACATCTCCCCAACACCTTGCACCAGGAAAAGTTGCCCCCTCACCACTACCCTAGCTATGCTACTGACATCACCCCTTGTAGAGCACCAGTCAAAGGACTTGATGTTTTGGATACAGAATTTCCTAACTTGTTTGTAACCAACTTGATGGATATGGGCATCTTAAGACAATCATGTTCACTGACAAGCAATTAATCCTTAAAGAAGCAGACACAGTATGCAAAAGGTGTTCTTACACAATGACACTAGAGTTGCAAAACTCTTGCATACAAGCAGATGATGCCCACCTCACATAGCACACAACATACACATAGAATAATGTATGCTGAGGCACTTAAAAGCAATCTTCCTAAACAACAACAATCACCTACACTGCCCAATATCAAAGCTATGACACAGCAATCCAAAAGGCACTCATAAAATCCACCACACATGCTGCCACTCTCAGTGAAGCCTCAAACACTAAGCCACTAAGGCAAGCAAAAACACTTCCCAAGACTGTTGTCACAGGGACTCCATTATAAGATATACAGATGCCCCTCTAACTAGGCTGAACAAAGAGAAGATAAATATCAGTTGCTTATCAGGAGCCAGGATATGCCAAATCACACACATACTCAAGTCATCATGCCACAGATACCATTATGATTCCATCATAGGCCATGTACATTAGGTGTAAATGACTAAAGATGTAACTCCCTGGACTATATGAAAAGAGACAATATGGAGCTTTCAAAGTATGTTTCTCAGGCTGGTAAGAGCCTAGCACTGACTACCATATTACAATGACTGAGGATGATGCCACAATAGCAGCAAAATATGATTGATTTCAACAACTGTCTCTCTGGTATCATTCTAAGGGAATCCAATATTTGTCAGCTTGTGAGGACATGGCTGAAGACCATGTTGGCTTTGCCAAGAATGATTGTCACCTTTCCCCTCTCGGCTTTTGTATAGTGGGTAAAACATTTATACACCCCTATAGTGCCTTATTTAGGCAATGTCAAATGGAAAAACCTACAAACAAAACAAAATCAACTCAACTGAACCTCAAGGTGTTACTACACAAGGCCAGCAGCCTAAAAAAAAAGAAAAACACTCCCTCCAAGCCCTCCTTACATTCGAGAATATAGATACCTATGCAGTCAAACACATGGTTTGAAGTGGCAGAATGTACCCCAGCAGTACTAGGTTTCAGTGCCTTCCACACTTTTAGACCAGTAGCTTCACAGACAAGAGCTAAAGGTGGCAGTGTCTCAATATACATCAATAACAAACACACTTCTAGGGTAATTAAACAGAATGATATGCTGGAGTTCTTCCACATGCAGATCACCACAGACAAGATCCCATAAGATATCCTAACCAGCTATAGGTCATCCTCACTGTCCCAAGAAGCTCACAATGCATACTTGGACCTAGAGGAGACACTCAGCATCCAACTTTAATTACCCAAATATGGGAATCCTACACAGCCTTAAATCTACAGGAAGAGAGATTCCTAGACTTTGTAAATGCAAACACCCTTGACCAAATAGTAAATGCACCCACTAGTGACTCCAACATACTGGACCACATGCTAACAAATATGGGAGAATGGTGCACCCTTCAAATGTCTCATCCTCCCTGGTAAGGTGCAACCATAAAGCTGTCTCCTTTAAAATCAAAATCAACACCATAACCCCATTAAAACCAGTAACAGTTAGGAACTATTGCAAGGCAAATTACCTTTGATTAAGTGATGGTTTATCAATATTCAATGCCCCTCCAAACCCGAAGAACACAGCAGTTTATGCTGAATTGCTCTCAGAAACTCTGTACAGCCATGTCAATGGCTGCACACAGAGGCTGCTCTACCTACCAGATGTAAGTCCAAGACTAGCCCCAGAAACAAAATGCCCTGATGGCATCCCAAATTAAATAGGATATACAACAAAAGGAAAAAAATCAAGAAGGGTAATTCCCATAAAGATAAAACATTCCCTCATCAATCTAAATAGACAACTAAAGAGTTAATTAGCTCAAGCAAAGACAGCTTTGAGGATAAGATAGCCTCCAAGGTGGAAGATAACCATAAGGCCTTCTACAGCTATGTCAGACACCTCAAGGGCAGCAGGCAGCAATGTGCTGATTTGGTGGTTAATGCTGACACATTCACCAAGCCTGCCAATATAGGGAACCTATTAGCAAACAAATTCAGTTCCAATTTACACTCCTCTCACTCCAGCCTTACCCTAAAAATACCCTCAAACATAACCCCTCCAACTATAACTAGGGAGAACGGACTGACTGCACTCACTAAAGCCAAGAATCAGGCCTCATCGGGCCCAATAATATCCCAGGATGCCTCTTTAACAATCTAAAATGTGACTTATCAGGACCCCTGGAGTCATTATTTAACTATAGTCTTAAAAGAAACTTTGTGCCATGTAAAAGGCAAACTGTGATAGTCATTCCTCTTCAAAACAGAGGAATTTCAACAGAACCTGCAAAATACAGATCCATTAGTCTGATTAGTCTTATTTACAAAACCATGGAAAGAATTATCATTGATCAATCCCAGTTTGGCTTTGTCAGAGGAAGGTCATGCTTATTGAATCTGTGGACTTCTTTGAAAAGGTCACTAGGGCAAAGGATGGGAGGAACGTGGTACATAATGCCTACCTAGAGCTGGCTAAAGCATTTGATATAATGCTCCAGTTGGGCATTGCTGACAAGCTTATGGTATAAAGCCTGTTTTGAGGCCATAAATGAAAAATGACTCAAGTAGTCCCGATAGTTCATGTTTTAAGATATTTAGGAGGCATCCCAGAATAGTGCCAGGCCTCACTAAGGCTGTGTTTTTGGCCTTAGTAAATGCCACCAGGACCTACTCTTTCTTAATAGCTGGGGGGTTATGCTAGTAGGTATTTCATGGGGAGAGGTGCCATTCAACCCCAGTCTGGAAAACTAATGTGTGCTACCTTTGAGGTTTTGGACATAGTTGTAGAAGGCCTTGTGGTTGTCTTTAACCTGTGAGGCTATATTGACCTTGTAAATGGCTTTGCAGGACTTAATTTGTCCTCTTAATTTCCTGTTTAGCTTAATTAGAGAGCTCTTATATTTATGGAAGTTGACCTTCCTGATTTAAACCACCACTTTTTTCCCTTTGTTATATACCTATTAAGGTTAGGATTCCAACATATGGTTCACTTTTAGAGTATTTTGGTTCCTTATATCTTGGAGATACAACAGCCTCTATACATGGCTGTACAGGTTCTCTGTGAACAATTCCACACAGGTTCCTGTGAAATCAGGGTTGAGAGGGCATTGAATTTTGACAAACTATCACTTAATGGGATGTGATTTGCTTTGGAATTGTTCCTAACTGTTGCAAGGTTTGGTCGGGTTGCTGAGTTTATTTTTATTTCAAAGAAGACAGCTTTGTGCTTTGACCTCTCCAGTGAGGATGTAACCTGCTTTCCTATACTGATGAATACCAGGTCCACTATGTTTGAACATCTGTTGGGTGTGCACACTATCTGGTTAAGTGTATTTCTGTTAATAAAGTCCAGGAATTGTTGTGTCTTGAGTATGTTTCCCAGGTTATGGGGGGGGGGTAGTTAAAGTCTCCAAAGAATATGGCATTTGATTATATGTGGGGGGTGTCTGCAGAAGGTCTAGGCAGTGGCATACCTAGCATATTTGACACCTGGTACTGAAAATTTTTTAACAACCCCCCCCCCCAGCTGAAATTATTTTCCAACATCCACTTCTCCATGACAGTTATTGCCATGCAAAGATCGACTGTAAGTTAATTAAATCATAACAGGATAGCTTGCAGACCAAACATATTAGGTAAAGAATCAATCAAACATTAAATATGAGTGAGGATAAAGCCACTCTCTAAAAACTCAAAAAGTCCATAAAAACAAAATAAAGAGAAGGCTCCAAGGCTCAGATGCAAAAAATATAACACACTTTATTGATGAACAGGTAAAATGTGTACGCGCTTTCACATTCAAATCACAGAACGCTTCATCAGACATTTTGCAAAACCAAAAGCATGGAGTTTAAATACCACTAACTACCAATCATATTACTCAAAATGTTAACCCTAAAAATGTAGTTTATCAATAAAACATTTCATATGGCTCTAGTTAAAAAAATTAAACAAATGTAACAATATACAAGCCATATGTTCATCTCTGATGCTGACATCATGTCATTGCATTTAATAAAAAAACACATGTATTAATTGAAAACTTCATAAATATCTTAATGGGCTATAACCCTTAAAAAAACTACAAATAACCCCTTTCAAAACATAAAGTACAAAATGTGAAAAAATCACTAATGTATAATGAACCTAACATGTAAATAAGTATAAAAAACATCATGGTCATACCAATGTTTAAAAGGTCTACCAGCTAGAAAAGGTTTAAGGGAAATCTTATTATTCAGACCACAGGTTTTGTCAGCCTGTAGTCTAATGATCCATTTTGTCTCAACTTGTTCAGTATAATTTTTAAAATTCCCTAACCAAATGCTCTTATTTACTATTTCAACCATTAAAAATGTGAATCTATGTGAAGTTCATTATAGAGTATGTGACAAGCTAATGTATTTGTATCATCCTCCCTGTTTATTGCATATAAATGTTCTCTGATTCTCCCCTCAGAGTCCTATTGGTTTTCTCTATATAAAAGGAAAAACACTTTGTGCAGGAAGTCAAATATATCAATTCAGGGGTACTATTAGGTAAAGACAAGAACATTATGTAAAATCAGAGACAGTGCCGCATGTGTTTTATGCAACAATATTCTAATTTATTCTACAGAAATGCAGACTAGCCATTAATGTCCAATTTCAAACTGAGCACCAGTTATTTCATCCATAACACAGCTAGCCAACTCCCTCCCAAGAAAAATAAATATTCCAGTTTATTTCACACAAATGCACACTAGCCTGCCTTAATACCAGACTTCAAGCTGAGTGACTGAAAATGATAAGTTCCCACAGCACAGCTAACCACCCTCACCCAAAAAATTTAATTTATTTACATAAATTTAAACTAGCCAGTCATTAAAATAATATGAAAAGGTCAATGTTACTGCAACCCTCCCAAAACCATAAAAAAATATTTCAATGTATTAACTCAAATGCTTACTAGCCAGCCTTAATGGCAGAATTTAAATATACATTAATGGCAGAATTTAAACTGAGCAAGTCTAAGGTCAAGTTACTTTAATCCACAGCTCAGCTAACTACCCCCACCCCATGAAAATAAAAAGAAAGCAGAATAGTACAAAGAAAAAAAAACATAAATACCCAATTCCAAACTATTTAAATAAATGTGAACATGCACATACATGTACACTATCCAACCTTTAATCTTTCAAATCCTTTTATCCAGAATACAGTAGCCCAGCCATCGACCCCCCCCCCCGCCGAACCTCTAACCTTCCCTCTCCCCTCTCCAATAATAAGAAAGAATCTGGTTATCTTCAAATTTAAAAAAAAATGCATACATTCAATCCACAATACCCTGGTTGATTGACTTTAACAAAAACTGCTATGATTAATCCGATTCATTGGGTTCAGTTGAACAAATAAGAAATGTTTCCACTATAAAATTCATTACTGTACTACTTTAATAGTACTAAGAAGCTGCTTCTCGCCAGTCTCGTCTGTAGTTCTTTCAAAGCTTCATTCAATCCTGTGGCACATTTTCATGCAGTAAATAATGCATGCACACAAAGGG
This sequence comes from Protopterus annectens, assembly GCF_019279795.1. Taxonomy (NCBI): domain Eukaryota; kingdom Metazoa; phylum Chordata; order Ceratodontiformes; family Protopteridae; genus Protopterus; species Protopterus annectens. Next base: position 1,215,354,055 of record NC_056743.1, read on the forward strand.
GGAAGGAACACAGCATTTGCTTTAAGCTTTTCATGTTTTAAATGTGAAAAGCTTTTAAAAGGGATAAGGTGGATATTTTTAATGGTAATGTGATCTGGAAGGCTGCACAACCCCCCTTGCTATTTTCACCTGGGGTAGACCGCACCCCCCCAACATTTGTATACCTCTGAGTCTAGGTATGAGCTAGGGGATTCTAGGAACATAGATGGTGAGCTATAGCTAGCTAGGATATGGTATGGGACTTTGTATGGTGATTTGTAAGTGGATAAATTCCAGAGCATCATCCTTTTTAATCAACGTAGAGTGAAACTTGTTGCCAATATAGATTGTGACTCCTCCACTTTTTGTCCCTGTTTGTGCAGCTGATGGACTATATGTGTGAAAGGCACTGAAGCCTTGAACTGCTGGAGTACTTTCTACAGATTTAAACCATGTCTCAGTAACAGCACAGATATCTACATTCTCCAGAGTGAGGACAGCTTGCAGGATGTGGAGTTTCTTGTTTAAGCAAACATTGAGTATTAACACCTTTAGGGTTATTTGGGTTTTATTTGCTATCTCAGTAAGTTTTTCAGTTTAGCATTGCCTAAAATAGATCTAAAGGGTGAATAAACTTTTTGTCAATATTAGTAAGCTTTAGGGAGACAGGTGCAGACCACTCTTTGCAAAGCAACATCGTTTAAGCATTTCTTCCCATGTGACAATTATTGAATCTCCCATGAAACACACCAAAAACGAAGCAAATTACTGAAGTCAATCCTCTTTTGCTCATACAGTGGCATCATCCTTGGTAAAGATAGAATGTTACTCAGTGCAAGACACATACCTGCCTGAATCACATGTCCAGAGAGCTCAACAATGTCTCTCTTCATATAGTCTAGGGAAGTACATCTCAGGTCATTAATGTCCACATGGACTATGAAATAATCATGCACCTGTGGTGCAGTGACCTGAGTGTGTGCATAACCTGGTAGATCCACGCTCCAGATAACCAATATCTTCTCCCTGTTCAGTCTGGTGAGTGGTGCATCTGGATGTCATACAATGGAGTCCCTTGTGACAACAGTCCTGGGTAATGTGTTTGCTTGCTTATGAGCTTTGCTCTTGGGGCTGCACTGGGTGTAGGTGTATATGTGGTGTCTGATGTTGCTTTTGGTGTGTTCTTCACAAATTACTAAGGATAGACATTGCCATTTATAGGCTTAGGAGGTCTTTGAAGTTTGGGAAGACTGTGTTTTAGTAACTCGGCATAAGTTAGTCTGCTTGGTGGACACTATGTGTAGCAGATATAGCATGTGTTTTCTTGACAACTTTGTATGCAAGGTTTTGCCTCCAGTGAAATGATTGATGTGCGTCTCTCACATACTGTGCTTGTTTCCTTAAAGATTAAATGGGTGCCTATCAACATTTCACAATTGCTACACTCTTTCAGAATTCCCATATCTACCAAGCTGGCTAAGCAAACATTTGGAAATCGTATATCCTTGTTATCTGGACCTGTATTTGTGTGGGCTACTGTAGGTTGTGGACTGGGTTGTACAGAGGACTCCATGGGTGGTCTCTGAGGTTTGGCACTAGATTAGGTTAAATTGTACTAAAATTTGACAGTAGTGCTGTTTAAAGTGCAAACTAGTTGCCTAAGCTTGTCTCTAAACACTGGCCACAGTAAATTACTGGTTTCAGTTCTAAGGGTAGTTTTATAGATAAAATTCATGTACGGAAGAGGTAATCAGGGACCTAGGGACCCAGGTTGACAGTAACCTCTCATTTGACACTCAAATTGCCAAAGTGGTTAGGAAGACCTTCTATATTGCCCACCTTATCATGAAGGATTTCACATCTAGATCAAGAGAGGTCATTGTGCCCCTGTACTCTTCTCTTATCAGGCCAATGATTGAGTACAATGCCCCATTTGGGATGTATCTCACCTGACACCTGCAGCAGTTGGAAAGACCCCAAAAGTTCCTCACCAAGAGGATAAAGGGTCTTAAACATATGTCATATGCTGCCCGACTGAAAAAACTCCAGCTCTATTCAGTCACATACCGCCTACTCAGAGGTGATCTGTGCCTGACATACAAGGCCATGTCCAATCCTGAATTAATGGACATGCTCCACCTTAGAAAATCCAAATCCATCAGAGCCATGAGAACAAGTGACTTAAACCTCAACACAGAAATAAATAGAACGTGCTGGAGGGACAGATTCATAACCCAGAGGCTCCCTACACTCTGGAACAGAATCCCAGTCCATGTTAGGCAGAGCCCCTCACTGACTCTATTCAAGAGAAATCTCGACGAGTGGATGGGAGATCGTAGGTTTACCCCGGGGGTCATCTCTGTGTCACTACTAGACAGAGGCATAGTAAACTAAACCCTAAAAGGGCGTAGTATTCTCATCCTAAGGGGTGGTGTAAGCCACATACACTCTGGCTAGGCTTATAAATGCCCTAGGGCAGATAGCCTAGTACGAACCTATGAACCTATGGGCATCTGTGTCTGTACAGAGTGCTGCTAACCTCTTGAGGTAAAAACAAAAAAGATTGTTAGTGAGTGTAATTCTACAGCAAAACAATTTAATCAATGGCTATTTCAAGTATTAGGGACCTTTAGAATGATTTCAAGTTAAATTTAACAAATGAAGCAAAAATAAAGTAATAGCACTCTAAAACAGTTAACTGAAGTAGAAACAGTTAACTGAAGTACACAACAGTAGCATAAATCTCTTATCTGCCAATGATGGAGCAGGATTAACTCAGGATCCCCTCAGAGTGCAGCGAGTACACCAGACAGGTGAGAGCTCTGGGGAAATGAGCAGGAGACAAAATATTAAAGATTTATTTACTGTAATATCACAAGACCTAGGAATACAGTGGTTGAAACAATTATTATTGGAAAGAAACATGTATCATCTGAACGACTATATTTGATTTGTTCCCTCAGGAATGTACAAAAAGAGTAGACTGGCTAACCAAGAAAGGTGGGTGTGTAGCTATAATATTTAAACAGCATCTAAACATCCGGATCTTAAAATCATCAGCTCCACAAATAGGCAAAGAAGAAATAATATATACCAACCTCAAAATAAACCAAAACAAAACCATCAACATAATTGGATGCTACTTCCCACCTGGCCAAAACATCCCTCCACTAGAAAACCTCCTCAGCTGGTCTACCCACCATCTCCCCCAAGAAACTATAATTTTAGGTGATTTCAATATTGACTGGCAATCCTGTTCTGGCAACAATCCAACCCATTATGTAAACCTTCATGGCTTCACCCAACTAGTCCAGTCACCAACCAGGATAAATAAAAACTCCAGCAAGCACACTACCCTGGACTGGATACTAGTCAGTAAGAGCCCCCAGTCATATATAACAGGCTGCTTATCAGATAGCCTCAGTGATCACTCCCCAACATTCCTACTCAAAAAATATCTATACCAAGCTAAACCTGTCATCTACCATCAAATATGTAAAAAACTAAACTTTAACCCACTCACATTCATCTCATCCCTCAAAGAATGCAACTGGCATGCTCTAAAGTACCTCAGTCTTGATGACGCAGTTGAATTTTTTAATACTACCTTCCTGAGCATCCTTAATTACCATGCCCCCATAAGACTTTCCAGAATCAGAGCACAACCCTCCCCATGGCTACAGAAAACCACTAAGTCAGAAATTAAAAACAGGGATAAAGCCTGGGAGCACTGGCGCAAAACCAAAACCCCCTCAACTAGACAGAAATTCCTAGAACTACACAACAGAGTCAAAAAGCAAATAAAACAGGACAAATTCCAATACTACCAGTCTGCCCTAGACTCCTCTCAACACAGCCCCAAACAATTCTGGTCCTCCATAAACTCCATCCTCCACCCAGGTAAAGTCAGTACCCCTCCTCCTAACATCCCTCACTCCTCAGAAAATATTACTACCTCATTCAACACACACTTCACACAAACCATACTATCACTAGATAAACAACACAACCCCCCTCCCCTCCAGTCCACACCTTCAACTAGTAATCTTCCCAAAGCCTTCTCTTTTTCTCCTGTACTTACCTCCAACATAAAAAAACTCTTAACTAAACTTAAGCCCACCAGAATAGCAGCAGACAACCTCCCAAGTGAATACCTACAAATCACAGCTGATGCTCTGGCCTACCCAGTATCCATCTTGATTAACCGATCTCTGTCAGAAAGTTACATTCCCACACTGTGGAAAGTATCACATATAATTCCCCTCCACAAAGGCGGACCCTCCACAGAACTAACCAATTACCATCCCATAGCTATTCTCTCTCCACTCTCCAAAATACTAGAGAGATGCATACACTCTCAGGTCTCAGACTACCTCCTTACTAACAATCTCCTTTCCAATACTCAGCATGGTTTCCAACCAAACCATAGCACCACCACTGCCTTACTCTCCTTTACTAACACTATCCTTCACCATAAAAACAATGGCTATCTCTCCTCTGCTACTTTCCTAGACCTATCTGAAGCATTTGACATGGTCCAACACAAACAACTTATCTCTGCCTCAATAACCTATCCTTCTCACAATCAGTCATCAACTGGTTTCAGAGTTACCTGTCTGACCGCCAACAATCCGTTGTATGGCAGAATGACATACCTCCCCAACTACCTGTCTCCATAGGGGTTCCCCAAGGATCCATCCTTGGACCCCTACTCTTCTCTGTTTTCACCAATAATCTAGCCTCTGCCACCAAACATGGCACACTCATACAATATGCAGATGACTCAACCATCATCTGCTCAGCCCAGTCCCTACCCAAACTGCAAAAAGTCACACAGGAAGCCTTTTCCTCTGTTGAAACTTGGTTATCCGATGCCCAATTAATACTCAACCCAAACAAAACTAAACTACTCATCTTCCAACCCACCAAAAATACTCAAAACAACTCTCACTTTAACATCACAGCAAAAGACAACACCACTATATACCCAACTGAACACACCAAATTGCTAGGAGTGGAAATAGACAATAAACTAAAATTTGACATTCACATATCCATGACCATAAAAAAAGTCCACAAAAAACTAGGAGCGCTATACAGAAATAAGTAACTTTTCACCAAAGCAGCAAAGATTTCAATAGCAAATTCCCACCTTATCCCCACCCTACTTTATGCCTCTCCAATATATACCAACCTAAGGCAATGCAATCTAAACAAGCTAGAGACCCGCTACAACAAAATCGCCAAATTTGCCACAGGGGCATCCTACCGTAGTCACCATTGTCAATCACTTGCTGAACTAGAATGGCTTGAACCCCCTCACTTCCTTCAATGGTATCAACTCTCACTCGCCCACAAACTAGTAAACCATCCACTAAATGTTCCATCCCTCCAGAATCTATTCCAACCCTATCGCACCACCAGACCACTAAGATCTAGCAACAAAAATCACTTGCAGATTACTAAAGCCAATAACTCTGCTGGTGAAGCACTATTCTCTTGCACCATAGCCAAATTATGGAACTCCCACCCACAATTACCTCTGTACCATCATGCACCCACTTCAAAACTTTACTAAAAGCGCACCTAAAAACATGCTGGCTATGCCCTTGCAACTCCCATTCTAATATCACCCACCCCATCCAAACACTACCTTTCTCTCCACTCCACTAACTACCTTGATTATAGCAAACTCAGACACTCATAAGCCAGTACTTATTATACAGCAGGAACCTTCTTCTTGTAACATTTGTTAATGTCTGTTATGTACTTCACAGATAAAGATTCTAGTTGTCTACTGATGTACTATGTTCTTCATCTGTAAATATGTTGTAAGTAATTGCTATGTAAATTGTTAATCGCTATGTAATCCAATGCAACTATTGTCTGTTTATTTTAACTGTGGAGCTTTTCTCCCCGGGCCTCCGCTGAAAATGGACCTACGTCCAGTCGGACACTCCCGGTCAACAAATATAAATAAATAATGGCTCGCTCACTCTCACTTTCACTGACATGCACGCATACACTCACTCACAGACAAACATAAACACACACACACACACACACACACACACACACACACACACACACACACACACACATACACACACAAAAGCCTTTTTTATTGATGTCTTCTTTTTTATATTTTACACTCTCTAAACAGCAAAAATGCTGCTTAGCAAGTGTAAAATAATGGCAGCCATTCCATTTCCTCAGTCCGAGCTTCAAGCTACCATGAAGTAGAGGACTCGTTTTTCAGTGGGCATTACTTGTACATTAATGCGCTTCTGAAGCATGCACTTTATTGGATGGTGGCCTATTGGTTAAGGCATTTGCCTTATAAATACAAGGTGCAGCGTTTGAGTCTCACAAGGGATAATTGGCTAGGCTTAAAATGGCTCACAAGGGTAGTTAGTTTAGTATGAAAACTATGTTCATTCTCCAATCAGGGTATTTGTGAACAGTTTGCCCATTGTCTAATAGCAATTAATGTTGGCTGGAATCAACCACCAGCCTTGAATTAATACATTTCTGTAACAAGTGTTTTATATTCTTCTAGAAATAGTTTGCAACAGTATGTTATGTGCCAACAAGTTTACCCATGTTTTTAAATAATTTGATTTTCATTGCTCATTTTTGGGCATGGTACAGGTTTATTATAGCATTTTCAGTGGATGAGGTGACCTTCTCTGACATTTTGAAGTCGTCTTTTTGACAGTAAATAAAAAAACACCTAATTTTTATTAAAGTAATTCTAGTGATGTGGTACTGTGTGATTTATTTTTCTGTAAATGTAATACACTTTGGTGCCATTTTTCTTAAATTTGTGACCACACGTACATCTTGGGATTCCACAATCAGTCCTATCACTAAGTATCGGTATTAATTGCACCATTATGAATATACTCCATGTTAGGTAGTGAGCATTTCAGCTATCTAGGTTTCCTGCATTAATAATTTGTTTGTCTTTTTGGCTTTTCCCGGTTAGGGGTCGCCACAGCGGAACTCCGGTCTGCTAATAATTGGCAGCAGATTTTTAGGGTGCCAAGTTGCTGTATAAATATCCTTTCCATGAACAGTTTCAAATGTTATTTAAGGTCTCTCAATTTGATTTCTGTAATATAAAATTGTTTAATCAAAAAGAGGAAACAAGACTGAGTTATAGGATGAGATTCATAGGTATGTAGACCATTGCACAGTGTAAAGTAACATGAGTTGCAGCCATGTACAGGGTGTGGGCGAGTCTATGAAAAATACATCAGTCATACAAGGACTGGAATAGCACAGTATACAATCCATATTAATCATACCTCTCAACTGTTCAGATTTTCGCAGAATGTCCAGATTTTTGCCTCATATTTTTTGGTCTGTTCCTCATAAAAACTGTGCTTTTCTGACAAATCACTAGGATAATCTACAGATTAAAGTCACTAAATAATGGTATGCATTTGAGTTTCAGACTTCATATCCCTCAGAAAATACATATTAACACAATTCCTATTATTCTAGCAACTTTCTAAGTTTATAAGAGCAATATTTAAATGTGTCCCTATATTTGGGCCTTTGCCCCCCCCTCATTATGTCAGGCTTTGTACGAATTTCTCACACTAAGAGTCAAAGTCAAAGTGAACTTTATTGTCATTTAAAACCACACAACAGTGCAACTGAATGAAATTGCATTACTTTGAACTCAATGTGCATACAACATATACTGATGATAATACAATAACAGATGTACTAATGCTAATCCATCAATAACAACAGTAAGACATTTATGCAGTGCAGTGATGAGTACAATGACCTGCACCAAGACTATTCCACTTTCATGTCTTCATCATTACCCAAAATATTGCACAGATAAAATACTGCACAGACCAGAATCAAACAGATTTCAAGTTGCACGGAATGCTAACTTGTTATTGCATGGAATGCTAACTTGTTATTGCACGGAATGCTAACTTGTTATTGCACGGAATGCTAACTTGTTATTGCACGGAATGCTAACTTGTTATTGCACAGAATGCTAACTTGTTATTGCACAGAATGCTAACTTGTTATTGCACGGAATGCTAACTTGTTATTGCACGGAATGCTAACTTGTTATTGCACGGAATGCTAACTTGTTATTGCACGGAATGCTAACTTGTTATTGCACGGAATGCTAACTTGTTATTGCACAGAATGCTAACTTGGTTTTGTTAATATTGCACATAAAGTATAAGATTATAGTTGCATAGAGTCTGTGAATTACTTCAGCACTGTAACTCCAGACCTCGATGACCAACATGGTTTATGTTATTACTGGACTTCAGAAGTCTGATGGCTTGTGGAAAAAACTTCTATTAAATCTGGTGGTTTTGCAAAGCAAGCTACAGAATCTCCTGCTTGAAGACAAACATGAGAACAGACCACGGCAGGATGAGTGCAGTCTTTGACTATTTTCATGTCTCTGCTGAGGAACTGAGAAGAGTGCAAGTCCTGGAGGGATGGAAGCATGGACCTGATAATTCTCTCTTCCACTTTCACAACCTGATTTGCAATCTGAAACCATGCAGTTTCCATACCACACCGAGAGATTACAAGTCATGATGCCCCTGTAGAAGGTTGTGAGAACTGAAGGTGGTAGTTTTGCTCTCCACAACCTTCTTAAAAAGTGTAGATGCTGTTGCACCTTCTTGGCAATGTGATTAGAGTTTATTGACCAAGACAAGTCTTCAGTGATATGCACCCCAGGAACTTGGTGCTCTTTACCTTTTCCACTGTTTTTCCTTTGATTGTGAGTAAAGAATGAGCCTTGTGGCTCTTCCTGAAGTCTACTATTATCTCCATTGTTTTATTCACATTGAGGGCCAGGTTGTTGTTGTCACACCAGCCAATCAGTTGGTTCATGTCCTCTCTGTAGGTTTTTTGTCACCATCGCTAAGTATGATGTTAATGACTGCATGATGCCATGTAAATAAGTAACCCTGTATAAATGAGGCTTATGGATTTTGCAAATGACAGCACCCAAAATAACACACTGATTCAGAAATGTAGGTGTTCTGCACCATGGCACATACCAATTTTGAGCACACAGATTCATTTTGTCAGTGATAGGGGCAATGATAGGAGTAGAATTCGCACATCATTAACACAGCAGCACATGTTCATAGCTGTTAACAGATCCACTGCCAGCAATGTGCAGGTCGAGGTCATTTGTGCCAATGTTTGTGTCTTTCGGCTTTTCCCGGTTAGGGGTCGCCACAGCGGAACTCCGGTCCGCTAATGATTGGCAGTAGATTTTTACATGCTGGCTTGCTGGGTCTAATGGTGTGCCAATACAGGAGGTAAAAACAGCACCTGATATACTGTCGACTTACAGACCATTAACTTATGGATCATTTCTGAGAGGACAGGGAGACTCTGGGGTAGCTAGTTGAATTGTATTCTCTACAAGTGAAATTAAGGAGATAGGTGGTATGTGTAGCCTTAACTATCTCAATAGCATATAGGACCTTTCACTGATCTATGAGGGTACACATAAGGAATACTGCAGGTCCAAGCCTGCACAAACCTAAACCAGTTTGTCAACATTATGTTACAGCATGTGAAGGAGCATAGCTGGCACCCCAAAACAGCAGAGGACAGACTGCACTATATGGGGATTTTACAATATAGCTCATTTCCATGAGGTCTTGGGAGTGAAAGACTGTATACATGTTACTGTCAAGGCCCCACCTAAACTGGAGGGTCTACAACACAGTGACAGCAATTGTTTCCACTCCCTGAAGTATCCAGTGGTCCGAAATGTTTAGGGCCTTATTTCTAATGTGCCACTCAGGCAGTTCATATGATTACCATATTCAACAAATGTCTGACCAATACCAAAGGTTCATGTGAGAGAACTACCTACAGGGATCATCTTGTTGGTAGGTACACATACATGGTAAATAGCTAGGTCTATCTACACAGCTGCCATGCAAGAAAGGTCCAGACCACATATAATAGGTTGTTTAAGGTGTATTTCAAAACATAGAAGTACACAAAGGTTGAATGGCTAATGATCAATCCTGAATGCTAGGAAGCCAAAATAATAAAAAAAAAAAATGTTTTTGCAGGGGGTGAGCCCTCCTGCATCCCCTGCTAATTAAATATACTAAATCTGAGATCGCTCTCCAGTGGGAAAGTGCAAATTCCCCAATCCCCACTTTGCACAACCTTGCATGGTCTTAACACTGGTAGAAGTTATCAGATGACTTTTGATCACTTTTGCTGGTGTTAAACATGTTCAGAATTATGAACTTTTATCACATGAACTGCTCTCTTTGTTAGTTGTTTTTTTGCAGATGATGCCAGATATGCTGCAGACACTGGTTGATGATGCACCTACACAACCCACAGACCATGTGGGAAATGGTCTATATTACAGCTCATGTGCAAATGCAAAACATAGTGTAATTGTCTATTTGGACTACTGAAAGGGCTGAAAGGGCATTCACAATGTCAAGACATTTTAGAAAGGGATACTACAATACTGTCCAAACATCTTCAGCAAGATTTTTGTTCTGTGCCATACTGCATGACTTAGCATTGTACAAAAAGATGTCACCATAGGTAAGCATTATAGCTGGGGCTTCCATACCAGTAAGAGTAGCAGCAGGAAAGTAGGATGGAGATGGAGAGCAGGAGCATGCAATAGCAGTACCACAGCTAAGGCAGAGGTGGTGCAATACATTGCAGTGCTGGCAAATAGGTAGCATCTTATCCACAGTTATGGACCATAACACAAACAGCACAGAATACAAGGATGCATATGGTATCAGGCTACATAGGGCAGTACATGGACGAGGAATGCTGTGCATCCAACATCATGATGCCCCACAGGTTATGGGTGGGTAGGACACAATTATCATCATCACTTGGACAAGTGCAGGTTCAGTGCCAAGTGACTCTAATATAGTGCAGAGTTACAGTAAGTGAACATGGTAGCCGTGTATTCTGGATGGTTGTGAGGAGTCAGGGATTACATTCTGTAGTGATGGAGGTCAAGGTGCCGCAATGGGAACACTAGTGGTATCTACTGTGTTAGCTTCAGTTGTTGGGCTTTGATGCAGTCTATGGTAGGGGAAGGATATTTCTACAGAGGTATGTATGTGCACCCTGATGGGTCATCCCATGTGTTCAGCCTGATGAGCAGCATCCTCCATGATCCTGATGTTGCCCATGAACAGGAGCTGCAGGCCATATGGTCATGGGTGGTAGAGCAGGGGTACAAATAAAGGAGGCAGCCAGGTGTCAAACCAGAGTAACAGTGCTGATTCTGAACTAAATGACACCTACAGACATGGGTACAGGCTGTATGACCACAAGCAACAGTCATGCTGCCTCAGCAACATACTAGATGGTCTGCATTGGGACGGCCTGTTCCAGACCACCTCACAGCTGGACCCTTGCATGGTCACAGACTGCATGGCCTGTGAAAACATCCTGCAATATTGTTGGGGCCTGTGGAAGTAAAATTTTTGATTTGCTCAGTGGTGTTTCTGCTTGATCTGTGTTGCAGATACCCTTTACTACAGAAGAGTTCTGAAGCTGGAGCTAAGTTACCTCTTTAGGGTACTGATGAACTCTTTTGGTTCAGACTTATGGTACCACTGACTTCTAGTGCACTATATGCCTATTACCTTTAAATGTCCTTGTGTAATCATAAAACACATTGTTACTTTTTTCCTTTTTATTTGCAAACATAGGACTTGGTTAAACAGATTAGCCTTGTCGGTAGTCTTTGGGTTAGATTGAGCTTGGTTTTAATTTTTGAAGTTGGATATCATCTGTAAGTTACATATAACCTTTTTTTCCTATTATTTAGCTTATCCTGAAGTTCTACAACAGGGGGTCTGTTCCTTAATGCTCCACTGTTTTTGTATCTAAGGAGAACAAGTTTATGATACTGCTACCAAGGAAGTCATAGAATTTAAAGAATTGCAAAGGCTGATAAACTGAAACATTTAGGGTTTATTCCTAGTTAACTCATTCACTACAATGGAACCCTGGAAGTTTGTACTCAACTCCCAATGACTGCATCCTGAGATTTTGACAAATCAATTTATAGACTCACACTTCAAACAAATGTTCATCTACCTGCAACCATAAGGGTTAGTAAAGAAATGCAATTGGCAAACTGTTCAGCACAAAAAGATCTTTGCAGTGTTAGTCAGCATTAAATTTTAGGTCTTAAACTGGATTTTGTAAGTCATAAAAACATAGTAAATATTCATTTTGTAATATTTTGTAAACAACTTACAATACTCCAATAACCAATTAAGCAGCATGTGTACATACAGTCAGCAGCATTTTGTTCATCCCTTCAAAAGCTTTCATATGAGCCTAAGCAGTAGTAAAGTCTCTGTTACTTGGTTGTTGAGATAACTATTAATATCTCTTAAGTAGCATTAGCCAGAGGTCAAATATCAGTACTTTTGTGCTGTACATCAAGTAAGCTTTAAGAAAAAATCTTTTAATAACTCATATGTACCATGGGTTTCAAATTATTAATGGAGCTATAAACAGGCTATTTCAATAGGATGCAACTGCAGATGCACCTGGAGATGTCACTAGTGTTGTTAAGAGTATAATTAACATAGGGTAGTCAGTGGTGTAAATGTTAACTTTCATATTGATATAAATACCACTGTACTGTGATCTGATTAACCAGGGAAAGAGTAATGGTGGGGGTTGAACAGATCACAAATATTTTACTCCAAGTAATAACCAAAATGTTGTCCACAGTTGAATTTTTCACCAGTTGTTGCAGACAATTAGTACCTGCTGGAAGTCCAAATGTCTTGATCAATTACAAGGTCACATAAGTCTTGAAGTTGCTGGCAAAGGTCACTTACTAATTTCTTGAAGTCTTTGAGATACTCATATTTTTTCAAAGTCATGGGAGGATGCAGTAATAGCCAGGTATGTGGCAATCAGTATTGTTGATAGCTACAAGAATTCTTATTATCTCTACTTTATGATTTGTAATAAATGTCCTTCCTCTAGACTTTTATGGGAAAAAAGGTGGGCACAGCCCTGCCTCTCGCACAAGATCTCATGATGTTTGGAGATGTTATACCTTGAAGTATGAGTGTTGCCAATTAAAGTTCTTAAACCAGGCTTCAGTAACAGCTTAGATCCTCACTCTTCAGACTCAGGAAAGACTCAAGACTTTCATCTTCTTATATAGACTTCAGGCATTAAGGATGGGCATCCTCACTGCATTATCATTCTTAGATGTTAATTATGGCTGTCCATTGCAGCCATTGTCCATTGCCTGCCTAGGAAATGACATTGAGGGTGTAGAAGATTTCCTAATCAAGATACATAAATCCTGAGGGATGAGGTAATATATCTCTCTCCACATGGTCACAAACTGAATCCATTATGATAGTCATAAACTACAAACCCAATTACTAAAGTCAGTTATCATTTTTCCAAATTGTGATGCCATCTTACATTGAGGTCAGGATCCTATCCAAGTGACTTGAAAAAGGTTTCTTTCAATTAGCAAGTTCATAATACCTACAATGTTATTGATAATTAAAAGCAATGGGGTAAACCTTGAATCATTTATATATGCATGTACAATACTATAGCCATATATCTTCTTCAAACATGGTCACTTTAACTAATAAATTAAAATATTTGGTTTACCCACCTTTTGTATACTATTTTCCAAGCAGATTTTTGTTAGTTGGCTATCTTCCATGAAAGGAACCAGCACAGATCTTTGGCATCATGGAAGTTAGTAGGTCAGGTGACATGAGTCTCTTACGTACCCTACAATATTCTTCGGTCTCTTGTGTTCTTCTCAATGTTCTGTGCATCACTGGTCATTCTGTTGTGCAGGTCAGGGGAACATTTAACTACACAGTGGCTTGTGCTACCATTGTTTGTAATTTACTACACTATATTTAATACCAGTCAACAGAAATAGATGTTTTCTTTATGAAATCATTAAAAACACAGCTTTGACCATGTCCCCAAAATCTGTGACCAAGCATGCTTCTGGTAGACAAACAGCACTGAATGATTTTTCCACCCGGTGCATGTTCTCCTAGGCTAAATTCATACTGCTCAACTGTCCAGATTTTCACAGCTGTCCAGATTTTTGCCTCATATATCTGGCCTTTTCTTTATAAATTTTATTGTTTTCAGGCAAATCACTGGGATTATCTAAGGAGTGAAGTCACTAAACAGTGACATACATTTGAGTTTCATACTTCATATCCTTCAGAAAAATGCATGCTAACGCACATCCTTTTATTCTAGCAGCTTTCTAAGTTTATAAAAGTAATATTTAAAATGTGTCCATATTTTTGGTCCTTTGTGCCCCCATTACATCAGGTTTTGTCCAGATTTCTTAAGCTAAGAGGTTGAGAGGTATGGAAATTATAATATGGAAAAAAACAAGTAATCTCCGTGGTATCCCCGTAGTCTCAAAACAACCCACTGAAGTGTAGTGGGTCTAAAAACAAAACAGTGTAAGAAACTTCTCTGTGTGGAAGATTTTCAGTCCATATATTTCTAGTTAATCACTGTATATTAATCAGATCAGACAATAGTACTAGAAGTAGCGAACGTAAACTCAAGTCAAAAAGTAATAATAGAAAATATATAATTCTACAGCATTACTAAGTATTCGAAAGTAATCCAAGCAAGGCAGGCAGTCTGTTTCCAGTCAAAAATCCTTTATTAAGTACACAGACAAGTGATCCAAGTAAAACAAAAATAGATTAATAATTTCCTCACAAGCTTTCTAAATATATATATACTTTTTATCAGGCATGGGAGTGGTTTATTGTGCTGTAAAACAAAGTGTTATTGGTACACATGTTAAATTCACATCCCTTCCCCCTTCAGTGTGACATTCGAGCTGGTCCTGCCCTACCTAGTAGCTGTCATAATAATATACAGCCCTAATGTACTTTAATGGTACATCTTATTTAACCAAATTATTAAGTCTGTCATTTTATACAAGGAAATATACTACATGGCTGGAAATATGTCAACCTTAGTTCATTTTGCAATCAAAAATTATATATAAATATATACATATACATTTTGCATGTAAAAATCAATTTCTATTTTCATAACCTATTGTTAACAAAGATCGCTTTCGTCCTTCTAGACTTCTTCAGGTCTGTGTACAAGAACCCTAAAAACCTATATAATTGTATAATTAATTAGTATTGTTATTACCATCATTTTGAATAAAGTGGAAAAAAAGAGAACCAGAAAAAAGTAAAACAAATATATGTATGATGATGGAAACAAAATATACACTTAAATTTCAAATGATTTAAAATGGTATTTAAAACCAATTTGTAGAAAAAATAAAATAAAATGCACTTAGTCATGTAAACAGTGCGGCAATTTTCTAAGTTCCAGTGCACTTTTAATTGAACAGTAGTAGTTTAGTCCAAGCTTTCTAAAAGAGTTCAGCTTTAATTGCCACATGAGTTCCTGTTTCTCCAGAATATTCGGGATGTCTCCTTCAAGATCACCCATGTCTATGCGATCCAGGATCTGGAACTTAAAACCTGTGTGTCTTTTATGAAGAGAAAGGTGTTTGGCTAGTGCATTATTTTTACATCCAGGGCGGATTTCTGACAGATGACATGAAATTCTTCGCTTGAGTTTATTTACAGTCTTGCCCACATAGAATGCACCACATTCATTGCACTGTGCCCTGTAAATTAGACATCCCAAATATTCTGGAGAAACAGGAACTCATGTGGCAATTAAAGCTGAACTCTTTTAGAAAGCCTGGATTAAACTACTACTGTTCAATTAAAAGTGCACTGGAACTTAGAAAATTGCCGCACTGTTTACATGACTAAGTGCATTTTATTTTATTTTTTCTACAAATTGGTTTTAAATACCATTTTAAATCATTTGAAATTTAAGTGTATATTTTGTTTCCATTATCATACATATATTTTTTTACTTTTTTCTAGTTCTCTTTTTTCTACTTTATTCAAAATGATGGTAATAACAATACTAACTAATTATACAATTATATAGGTTTTTAGGGTTCTTGTACACAGACCTGAAGAAGTCTAGAAGGACAAAAGCGATCTTTGTTAACAATAGGTTATGAAAATAGAAACTGATTTTTACATGCAAAATGTATATGTATATATTTATATATAATTTTTGATTGCAAAATGAACTAAGGTTGATATATTTCCAGCCATGTAGTATATTGCCTTGTATAAAATCACAGACTTAATAATTTGGTTAAATAAGATGTACCATTAAAGTACATTAGGGCTATATATTATTATGACAGCTACTAGGTAGGGCAGGACCAGCTCGAATGTCACACAGATGGGGAAGGGATGAATTTAACATGTGTACCAATAACACTTTGTTTTACAGCACAATAAACCACTCCCATGCCTGATAAAAAGTATATATATATTTAGAAAGCTTGTGAGGAAATTATTACTCTATTTTTGTTTTACTTGGATCGCTTGTCTGTGTACTTAATAAAGGATTTTCGACTGGAAACAGACTGCCTGCCTTGCTTGGATTACTTTCGAATACTTAGCAATGCTGTAGAATTATATATTTTCTATTATTACTTTTTGACTTGAGTTTACGTTCGCTACTTCTACTACTATTGTCTGATCTGATTAATATACAGTGATTAACTAGAAATATATGGACTGAAAATCTTCCACACAGAGAGGTTTCTTACAGTTTTGAAATTATAATATGGAAGATTATCAAAACTGTCTAAACCTCAAATAAGCTACTAGACTAAGACATTCAAAATCTCCTATTTAAATATCTAGCTAACAAACATCTCAGAAGACTGGAGGAAAAAATCAAAGAAAAAAACATTTTGTCATTTTGTCCAAGTCAGGAGAGTCAGTAAAGATGAAGTGAAGAGGTATTTCGGAAAAAGGCTGAAACTGCTCACAAGAAGTCATCATAACTTGTAGTTTCTTGTTAAAAAAACGTTAAGGGCAGACTTAGATGGCACTCTTGAAGTGAGAGAACTACACTACCAGTATGAGGCCAGTCACACCTCTGGTCTAAATAAACATGTAAGCATCAAAATGTGCTCAAATTGAGACCTTTAACATAAAGGTATTCATTCCCTTTGAATTTGTTAAGGTTACTCTGTTGCCAGGTTTATATGAAAGTCAATAGTACCTTATATCAATACTACTTTTTTATTCACCATTGTTCTACCTTTTTTTTTTTCTAAAATGGACATTATAAAGATGCGCTTTAAATGTGATATTTAAAAGTGCTATACAATCTTTGATCACTAGAGGTCACCTTTTTGTCTTTTTGTGTGTGTGTGTGGGGGGGGGTTACAATAACATGTTTTATTTAAGCACTTTATTAACACAACACATTTTTTAATCAAAAGTATTGCTATATTTATATATATATATATATATATATATATATATATATATATATATATATATCTAGGACTTTTGCTCGAGTGAGCAAATGTCCGAATCCATAATAACCGAATACACTTTAACAAAAGCGCTTTTATCAAAAAAGCACTTCATTAAAGCGTGTTACAAAAAAAATAAATAAAACACTACATTTACATTTTAGCAGGGGGTCTTCGCCCCCCTGCACCCACCATGTGGAGGGCTGTGCCCCCCCCACACACCCCCTACTTTATTATTCTCCCTCTGAGGCCGCACTACAGTGGGGAAAAGGGAAATTTCCCTTACCCGCACCATAGTACAGCCTTGGCAACAGCCATACTTATGCGAAAGTGCTTCTTCTGTGAAAAGCACGTTCGCGTAAGTATGCCCAGCCGTTTGGGTTTCGGTCATTTGCTCACTCGAGCAAACGTCCTAGATCCATATATATATCAGATAAATACTTTTCGGTCATACCTTAGAATATGAAAGTGAATTGGCCTTACATATTACATAGAATATCCCTGATGGAACATTAATCACGTGAGCAACAGTGTTCTGTTAAGTGATGTTTAAGTACTTTGTGTTCATTCTAATAAAGGAAGGTAAAAATATTTTTTTCTTATAACTTTACTTTCATATACACAGCCATGATTTTAAACACGTTGAGTTAACTAATCTATTACTTAAAGTAAAACTCAAAATGTAAATATTTCAAATTAAAAATAGCCCAAAATGTTATATGTCTTAAAGAGAGCAAAAGAGAGCAGCATTAGGGTAGTTAGTTAGTCAAAACTATTTCTAACAGGGCATAAGTGAGTGATGCTACTACTTTGAATTCTGAAAAAAATTAATGTTAATATCTGAAGCTTGCTCTTTAGCATAGAGACATATAGTCCTGCTATGGAGCAGGCAGCCCAAGTTCAAATAGTAGCTCAGAAACTTACAGTGCCTAATAGGGGAAGATCAGTGTAAGTGGCCTTTGCCAGCTTACCCATTCGGTGGGTGGGGTGGGGAGAGGCTCTTCTGGCTCACCTCACCACATGGGTGACACCTAGCAGGAGCACTCGGTGGCACATTCTGTGGATAGGTGGCACATTCTGTGGATAGGTGGCACATTCTGTGGAGTTCAGGCTTAGTGAGATCCCTCTGTTGTGTGGGTTTGCACTAGAGGCTAAGGGGAATTCAGCATACAGATGTATGTTTTCCTTCAGAGGCCAGCTATAACACAATTTACTAGAGCTGCTGAGGTTGTGGGTTGATGCATTAGGAGAGTACATAGGCCATCTCACAGGATCAGCAAGCTGGTATGATCTTTACCACTCAACTCTAGCTGTGGGACAGATGGGTAGACTAGGATTCTCAGGAACACATGGGTAAATATCACTGGATAGTGCTCAGGAAAAAAAAACTCAGCCGAAAAAGAAAATAATTTTTTAGTGTACAAACTCCTTTATTAATTGCTGTTCATCCATAGACTTCATCATGAAATCATGAAGTCATGAAGTCTATGGACGAACAGCAGTTAATAAAGGAGTTTTTACATTAAAAAATTATTTTTTTTTTTGGCTAAGTTTTTTCCCTGAGCACTCTCCAGCGACTTTTGTTTTGTTAGTTGGTTTCTACACTGGTGGCTGGACATTACTTGGCTTTGCTGTTTTAGGAACACATGGGTGCTCACTTAGTCCAGAGATACCTGACTCCCCATCTTCGCAGAATGAATGGGCTGATTGTCTAACAGCGGCAAAGCCATCAGACCTGAAGGGGGGGGGGGGGTTGAAAATAATTAAATATTCAAAATGTCTGTGAATGCCAGGGCTGACAGAACTGGAAGGTTTATTTCTTTCTTCAAGCAGTGCATGTGGCAACCTCTGAGTTAATCAGTTCAGCTATCAGGTGGTATAGAGCTGCATATTCCAACACAGAGGTTAGCCCCTAATATAAAATGTATTTTGTGTCTTTTTTCTTATTGTTATTTCCATTTGAGAAAAGTATAGTTAGAAAAAATCTTTAATGACCTACATGCTGACTCATACAAGTTTCATTCCTGACTCATATTCAAGAGTGGTATCAAGTTTCTCTATAAAAGTTGTTAAAATATTTACTTTGAATGTTGCCAAAAATGGTAGATTTATTTAAAGTTATCCAAACTCTGGGTTTGCAACAACTAAGATGTTTATTTCTACAAAGTGTAGTGGCATTGGAATTAAATATTTTAGTTAGTAGAAGGTGCTGTGGTGGAAAGCTTGACCCTATATAAAACTTAATATTTTGGGTGTTTTTTCTGGTACTATTTTTATTCAAAGAAAAGAAAAAAAAATGATGGTTCATATATCATTTGTTTTCCATTTACTCCATTGACAGATACTCAAAGAGACAATAGGGAAAGTTCTACAAAAGCTGGGTTTTGCACACAGCATTTATGCACCACACAAACACAAATTATTCCCACTTTAATCTAAAAGGCCAGGATTCAGAAAAAGATAACATAATATATTAGGCAAAATTGCACACTCAGCATCAGCACATAGGGTAGGCAGTTCAGAGACATAGTTATTGTGGTTGTGCAAGGGTAAAAAATACCTTGGCCATCTTGGTCTACAAATGATGATATAATGAGATGGAAATAAGCTACATTATGCTAATGAAGGTAACAGCAAATGCAAATAAGGGTAAAAAGCATGATGAAGTGATTTAGAAGCATATAAAAACTGGGTGATGAATTGCAACTGCCAGTACAGTTGCTTTCCATAAAATCATGGTGAACAGAAACCATGTTAATATAGCAGGGCTAGCAACAGCATTAGCAGAAATGTATATGTGTGTTGTCAGCCTCTCGGCCAAAACCTACAATGGTGCAAGGTGTAACTATCCTCATCACCAAAGGATGTAACTATGCCAGATATTTCATTCCCTTCATAATAGGGAAATAGTAAACCACTATTGTGGGGATAGAGACACCATGCAGGAAGTGATCCAGATGTTTTGTCATCATGTGCACAGGCTTAAGGGATACATAGAATACCCACCCATTCTGGATACCAAGGTATGTATGGCATTGACAATCCTTTCTACGGGGATCTTCCAGTGACCAACAAGGGACATAGTGGATATATCCCAGGAATGGGCCTCACAGATACTACACCACTTTCTTGATGCCATGCTACAGCACATGGAAGAGCATATACCCTTTCCATGCACTGCAAAGGGGACAAACAGCACCATGTGGACATGTTATGACAAAGAGCATTTCCATGAGGTACTTGGTGCCACTGATTTCACCCACACTGCCCCCCCCCCACCTGGGACACAGGTTCAGTGGTATATCAACCAGAAGGGATTCCACACCATCAGCTTCCAGGTGGTCTTCAATGCACAAGGTATAAATAGATGATCCCCCGGATACGGATTCACGAATCCTCCGTGTAAGACTTAATAAGTCTTACTCGGAGGCTGCAGTTGAATGGTATGACGCCAACGTGCCATGAATATGCATGAGGGCATGCTGACTCAACCATAAGTCTTACATGGACCATGTAAGAAAGCAGGGGGCGTGTCCGACTGCCGAGCAGTCTAAATGTCCACGCCTCTGCAAGTGTTTTAAAAGTAAAAAAAGCAAATACACAAGAGCAAGTCCACTCAAATGTCCCTGCACCCAACACCACACTTCCTGATATTGTAAACCCCTATCACAGTTCTAAAATGCAAAACATTACATTTATTTTTTTTAATTCCCAAAATAGCTACCCGTATTTGCACGTGTGTGCACGAGTGTGCCCATTGCTCAGCTAGAGTTAGCAATTCTGACACGGAAAAGCATAAGAAAGAATGTTTATGCAAATCACACCAAATAGCAATAGCATAATGGTAGAGCATTTGCACAACGAAGAGGCATTCATGGTTCAAGTCCCACCACTTCCCTTCGTATTTATTTTTTAAATCAGTATATGAAATAATACCTGACAAATATGTTTAAACATTACTAAAAAGCAGTGAAATGGCCAATGTATCAGTGAACAAAATAAATATTTTAAAGGATCCTGATATAAAATTGTCTGCAGTTAAGCAGCGCTTCACCCAGCACAACAGAGTTGCCCATAGTTTAATAGCGCTTCACCCAGCGCAATAGAGTTGCCCATAGTTTAATAGCGCTTTACCTAGCACAATAGAGTTGCCCATAGTTCAGTGGCGCTTTACCTAGCGCAATGTGTTTGTGCGGACGTGCACACCGCGCCAACCAGGGCACCGTACGGCACAGAGGAGCAACATAGAGTAAAGTTGCTTAAATGCAGCCACACCCCCTAGCCTGTCTGGATAGTATGAAAATAAAATGAATAACAAGGTTCGAACCCAGGACTCTGTGCACCAGAAGCAAAGTACAGAACCACTAAGCCATGACAACATAGGGGAAACAGCCACTATTAACTTTCATATACTTACGAATGGTAGTTTAACCATTACTAAGCAGGTCTGCAGTCAGCCGAGAATTTTACAAAATGGCCAATCATAAAAATGTGCAGGAAATGCGGCATATTTAAGTCCCACAGGTGAGAATACACACCATAACTGATTGTAGCTCACATCTGCAATTAGAATGTCTGGTGTCGGAATGGGAACATGCTTCCGAGCACAACGTTGGGGCATCGAGGAGTCCAAATACATGGTTTGGCTCCTTGTCCACCATCACGAGTCAAGACTCCTGCAGGGCCAGTTCCAAGGGATGGAGTACAAGGCAGAGGCTTGGAACCGGTTAGCTCGTGACCTCACCAGTGCCACAGGCATTACTCAGACTGGTGAGCAGGTCTGTCACCACCATGCAGACCTGAAGAGATGAAAGCAGGACCACCTGAACCAATGGATTACAGGAGGCCCGTAGGATGCGGGATGCCCTACAACTGAGTATGTTGCCATAGAATGCAGTATGTAAGAATTGATAATGGAGTATGTATAATGGATAGGTATGTCTCAATATCCCTTCATTTACTTTACAGCTGCAGGTGACCATGCTACGAATCAGCAAGCCTATGCTGATAGGCTGCTAAAGCTGTGCCACCAGGCAGGTTAGTGATTATTCTGCATGTATTGTTATATAAAATATGGGAGAGAGCATGAAAGAAAGTGTTGTAGTCCAATAATACAGCCATAAAATTGCCTGAATAAGTCCTCTGCATGTACTGTCAGATAAAAACGTCAGAGAGGCAGAAAAAGAGTATAGTAACCCATTAAGAAAGGTAACATATGTCTGGAATAATATCTCTGCAGGCACTGTCATATAAAATAAGTGAGTGAGCCTGAAAAAAGAGTGTTCTAACCTATTAATAAAAGTATAATATGTCTTGAACATGTCTGCCATAAACACAGTGTAAAAAAAAATAAAGGAGTGAGCCTGTGGAAAAGTGTGCAATGTTATTAATAAAGGTCTAAAACCCAGAGTATGTCTGTGTCACAGAGTCTGAAATGTTGTTGTACCTTTGCATTATACAAACAGTACTGTTTGAAAATGTGCTGGCAACCCAGAGTTATGCAGTCCCATATAAAGTGGGTGATGGAAGTGCTAGTAGCTGTGAAACATATATACAGTCCACAACAGTCAGTTACAGGCAGGCATGAATAAGTAAACCTGGCACACGTGTAGCATGTTATTTTTCCCCAGAAATGTGAGTGTGTGTCAAGAAATGCAGGGTTCTGTACAAATCGAAGTGAAAATGTCATGTGAAAACATCCCAGATATGTAGATAAAGAAATATAAATGCAATCAAGAAATATGTAGCAGTAACATCTGCATCCTGGACAGTTAGTATGTCAGATATAGGTCAGGTATATATTGAACTAGCCAAACCCATTACACAACCTAATGTATGGTGGCAAGTGTAATAATACAGGTAGGGGATATACACTTGCAGTCACTAGGAATGTAGTGTAGACTAAAAGGTCATTATAAGATGTTAACCGAGGTTTTTTCTACACCCTACTGTATGTGCATAAACCATGCAATTCCACACCTCAATGGGTATGTGTAATCTTAAATATTTGTTGGGACATATGTCCTATTGTTCTATAAATATTTCATTCATGTTGATGCATGTGCCATGTTTAAACACCACAATCATGGTGGCCTGTTGCTACCAAACATCCCTGCATGCTGTTAGAATAACCACTGTGGTTCAATATATGCATGTGTTATGCTTGCTGTTCAACTGTTGTACCCTTGGTGTGTTGGGTTAATGGGAATATTATTGCATGCTGTTACAACTAATCTGGAATGCTGTTTTGCTTATGTTGTAATTAAACACACCTAATCACAGAACGTATGGGAAGGCCGGTCCAAGCGGACCCACCTGTCCCTCCTCAGCCGGCAAGTGCACCTGGCACCAGCAGGTCCAGTGCCCAGCCCGGGCTCCCCTCCTCCATTGGTCCTGTGCCATCTTCGGGTGGAAGTGCTGCAGGTGATGGGGCTTGTCCCCCCCATGCAAGCGTGGGCAGAGAAGGGCCACCTGTCACCCTTCGAAGGGTCCAGGCTGTGGTGCGTAGGGAGATCCAGTGTTCAGTCACTGATCCCCTATGCCAGCTTGAGGCGAGAGTGGCGTGACTCATGGGTGAGACTGCCTGTCCTACGCAGCCCCCAGCACAGCCACCCTCTGAACTGTGAAGGTTCAATGGTGACTGCCCATGGCTGGGGATCTCAGTTCCACTGTTACCATCTGTGGGCTCATGGGCTTGCGATTTCCAAACATCTGACCCCATCAATTGTGTTCACCCACCCCATGTGTCATACACCGCCCCTGTATGCGTCTTCTCTGTCTTGTCTGTTTACCGCCCCAACCTACCTCCCCTGACATACCTACTTCCTCTACCTCACTGCCCACTCTCACCTGAAAAAAAAAAAAAGGCAATCTGTACCCACAAAAAAATTATGCCCCATACATAGCAGCCCATTTTGCACACATGTCCATCGGACAACCATGCAAGCTGATAATTAGAATTGGCAGTACAACATACTTTGTTGTCCTCACCCCTCTCCCAGGGGTGGAAGGTTTCAAATTTCACTCCAAATTTATTGCATATGCACAGCTGTTGCTGTTAAAGAAATGGGCAGCTATGGACCTTCCCTACACCCGTCCTGCATATCCCGAGCTTGTTTACCTACTGTGTGTCCCTCTTTGTGCCCCCTTTTTCACCACTTTCCTATCTCCCATTTTCTTTTCTTTAAAAGAAATTAGCATGGGGGTTAGCGGGAGTAAGCACTTTTAAGCAGTAGTAAGCGGTATTAAGCGAGTGTGCGCATGTGTACGCTTAGCTAAGTGTCACTAACCATCGCGCAAACCAGCACAAACCCGCTTACAACTGCTTAAAAATGCCTCAGTCACTCTATGGCAGGGCCCTTGTTCTGCTGAGCAGCAAAAGAAAAAAACCTCTGCCAGTCTCGAACCCCAGACCATTGACACAATAGACTGCATGAATTACCACTAAGCCACAGCAGATATACAAATAACTTGGTTCTGAAATAAATATATCATGCATTACAATGAGGGAATGTAAATGGAAATTAAGAATGGTATAACACAAATCCTTTTCTGTGGGTCTTTACCAGCAGTGGTTGTGGAATTGCATGACATGACTGTGAAAGGAGAACCAGCCATCCTAGCAGGGAATAATGTTACAGTAGCACCTTACAAACACCACACAGTATCAGACCAGGATTAATACTGGCCACAGGAATACAGTGTAATAACCACATTTGTATGACAGTTAATTGTGTAAGTGAGAAAAAAGTGCATACTCCCATGTATCCTGTGTTATCATTTGGAGGGGTGCGTACATGTCTACACTGAGATGTGTGTACTGGAAGCAGCAACATTCAGGTTTGAGTACAACATGCATATAACTGGCTACAACCTTAGCATCAGATAAGACACATATACCAACCTTCAGACTGACACAACGGTGTCCAGAGCAAACAAGCATGGGCCCCACCTTGGAAATCTGAAAGGGCTATGCCTACCTAACCTAACATTTTATAGCAGTGGGCTGCAATCAAAGTGAGTAATGCAATCACCAAACAGTAGGCTGCATGCAATTACTGAATGTTGGGCAGCAATTAGTGCAAAGGCTGTCACATGCACAAGTGCAGATACCTAGAAAAGCAGGCTGTACCTGCAGTCCACACATGCAATTATATCATTGCAGGTGCTGTGACATAGAGAGTGAGAGAGAGAGAGAGAGACACACACACAGACACAGACTGAGACAGAGACAGAGACAGAACAGAGTGAGAAACAGAGACAGAAAGTTGAATAGAGGGCGAAAACCAAAAAAAAAAAAAAAACACCAATAAAAAAAACTACAAAGCTGTAACACACGGAGCAGGGAAATACTAAGGTAAGGTATGTAACTCACATGTATGTGTTGGCATGTTGTAGATGTTCCTGAAGAGTACTCTACACACTGCAGATCATCCATGTGTGGCAGCAGTATGTATCTATCTGTATCTGCACATGTGCATAGGGCAAGGGACATACTGCAACTGTTAGTGAAGGGTGGACAGATATCCGTCAGTGAAGGTTGATATGTGCATATATCCATGTAGGTCATAGTGTGTGGCTTAGAAAACAGCATGCAGTGCGCAGGAGCGGATGTAGGTCAACTGGTGCCCTAGGCAAAAGGGCTCCACAGCACCCCCTACCACACTTCCTGGTGCCCCATCCTTGTCTTACTACACCACATAAATAGTGGAAAAGCACCCCTGCTAGAGCGGTGCCCTAGGCGGCCGCTCAGTTGGCCTATGCCTAAGGCCAGCTATGGTAGTGTTGATATATGTCATGTGGTGGTTAAATGCTGTGGGACAGATTTGTCAGATCTGCTGTGTTACAGCCAGTGTGGCCTGCTAATGCTACAAAGGCTGAGGACACCCACATGCATTCTGCTCAACACTGTGCAATTTAATCACATACCTGTACATCCCACAACTGTCGCATAAGTAATATCCCCACCATGAAAGGTTGACTGTACATGTGCCTATATGTACTTCCATGTGTACAGCAATGGATGTGTACATGTATGTGTATAGCTATGCATGTATATAATAAATATATACATATATGTATATATATATATATATATATATATACACACACACATATAGAGTGAGAGAGAGAGAGACAGAGAGACACAGGTTCATATGTACCGCAACAGGTGTGTGGTGACCAAGGCATGGACTGTAGACAAGTGTTGATACTGCAATGCCATTCCACCTTCCCAAAACAGTGTACCCATTAACTACCACATAGGTAGAGATCTACCTAACAGTGAAGGTGTGATAGGGGAACATGGGACACAGGTGGACAGTAGCCTCTGCTTTGATGATGACAGTGCCACACTACGCCTGTAATCTGTCTGTGTGGTATGTGTCATGACAACAGGTGTGTCAGCTATGGAAGTATAGGGTAGAGTTCCCCTCTACTCATCACAATGCCCTGTGTGGTATGTACTTCACATGACAACTACACCAGGTGAACAGGCCAAAGACAGACCCCCCAGAGGGTAATACTGGCTGCAAACAGATGCCCTATACAGATTGACTCACAAAATCACAAGTACTCCGTATTGCATACTGGCCACACAGAGGTGACCTCTGCCGGACATACAAAGGTATGTCACACCCATAGCTGGGTGACAACCACCATGGCAACATATCACAATCCCTCCGGGATACATGCTCTAGGGCCCTAAACCTTGTCAGCTCACTAAACGGCACATGCTGGAGGGATAGGTTCCCATCTCAGAGATATGCCATACACCAGAATAGACCACATAGCAATAGCAAACAAGGCTCCTCCTTAGCAGTTGTTATAAATACCCCTGATGATTGTGTGGGAGATTGGTAATACACCCCCAGGAAACACCTCTGTGGTTCAGGTTGGCAGGGGCAAGTGAAATCAAAGTACATGTGTGTCAAAGGCCAGGGTAGCATATGGCTAGGCTGCCGTAGGCCCTAGGGCCAATGACACTATGCACTCACACATGTACTTAATGCAATAGCTGCTATGTGAGGTTGCATAAGTGTAACGCTGAATGTGTGCAAGGTCTGTAAAGGTGTGATAGCTTAGTGTGATGTTGCATCTGACATGGTAGTGCCTATCGTAGCTGTGAGGACAGCAACTGATGTGTAATGTACTTTTAGGCAGACATAGTAGTATGGCAGATGATGTGACATAGTTCTCCGTTGACGAATGTGGTGTCTCATTGTAGGCTAAAGCAATACATGTATGCTTAGTGAGTGGTACTGCTGGTGAATCCATCACCAATATGAACTGTAGTACTACCTGAAGCTGTAGGCCTAAACAGCACAGTATGGTGTGTGTTCACATTGCTTGGAAACACTGTCATGTGTGTTTCTTGTAGTCTCCACAGAGGACAGAATGCAGACATAAGGGTGTGTAAGTAGTGGCACACAGTACCGAACGGTACACAGGTAGTGCTCATCTGTGTTGGCATACAGTGGTGCGTTGTATGTTTGCCTGATGTGTGTGTGATTATGCCTGTACAATGGCTGCAATCATATGTGTGTTACAGGGTAAATGTGTGTATCCAGCAACATACATAGTCTGTTACAGCAGTATGCCACCTATAGTAACAACTGGACACATCTGTTAGGCAGGGCTATGGCATCAATGACTAGGGTGGTTGATTGGTACTACTGTACCTGTACTATACATCCATTGCAATGGATGACATCTCTGTTCGTGCATCGGTGTGATATACACCCCTGTCTTGAGGTTGTGCAATGTGTCACAAACAGTGTGCCGGGTACTGTTGTATAGTGGTGTAATATATAGAGTCTGCCAGGCAGTGTTAGTTAGTTGTGGCCTGAGAACCAATAAGTGGTATTGAACGTGTGCAACCTCTGACAGACAATAGGATGGTATATATGGCAGTAAAGTGATATCTGTGGGTAAAGGTGTAAAGTGTGACACAGGGTACTCTCACACATATCGTTCATATCTTTTTCATCCAGATGGCCCACCACCGCAACCCAGCGTATACAGCGGATGAGGAAGAGGTGATACTCGACAGCCTATTGCAGCGGTACACAATGCTCTTCTCCAGAAGCAGCCAGCACCAGCAGGATCAGGCTGCACTGTGGCAGGAACTTGTTAGTCTGGTAAATGACATAGGCATGCATAACTGGACATATGAGCAGGTACGCCATCACTGCAGTGATTTAATTAGACAAGTCCGGCGGCGTGCGTCTGATATCCAAAGACAGCAGCTTGCCACAGGTGGAGGGGTGGCCATTCATCCCCCCCTTACCAGAGTGGAGGACCTGCTCCTAAGCGTGGTGGCTCCTGGGCAACAGCTACATCAACCACTGACATGTGTTGTAATGGGGGGCGCAGCCACCCAGCACATCCACCTGGAGCAAGCAGGTAACATGCCCAATCTGTAGACTACAGTTAACTTTATTTTTAGATTATGTGTACGTGAGATGTGTACTCCATGTTTAGCAGTTCAGCTGCCTAGTGTTGTGCAATATGGATATTTTGAATAATATCCCTACACCTGTGACTGTTGACTGTTGTTGTACTGCAGTTTAGCATACCCACTGTAGCAAAGCCACAGTTGTGGCCACTGATGAACCCTCTCATATTCTTGTAGGTCCCTCTGGTGTGACGGCAGGGCAGCCGACCCATGCTGGTGAGTGTGTTATACCTGCAATGTTGGTAATGAAATATGCATGTCATAGGTGAGGTGTAGGTCATGCACACGTAACACACCTATGCATAATGCATGCCATGCATGTTTGCTGTGAGATGTTGCACAGCTCAGTAATGTCAGTAGCTGTCTCAATGACATGCAATACACAGAGCATGACACACAGTTGTGGCAACCCCGTACTGCACATTGGATAGGCATAGTTGCAACACCTGTACACAACATAACACATGTATCACATGCATTACACACAAAGTCATGCTACTTATGGCGTAACCACACACCCGCTGTAAGGTCACACTTCAGTATCCCACATGTCATCCACACACACATGACGTACCTCGGGGGTAGAGGCCTATCATGGGGCTGTGCAACACTCTTCAACACATAACACAGTCAGGTGAGGCAATGCTCCCTACTGGGCACCTTATACACCCATGTACAAAGTGGCTGTGTAATAGTGAAGGTATCCACGGCACTGCATTTCAGGTACAGCATGTTAGGCGGTGGTCTGTCACACAGTAGTAGCCGTGAGTGACCACAAGATGCATGATGATGATGATAGCACATGGTACTACACCCCATCCGGTTACAGTGACCACAGTACTACACATAGCAGTCTTTGCTGTGCACCTCATTGTTCTGTGTGTGCAAACATATGCACCTATACACACCATGCATAGCATGTTGTGTGTGTGCTTACATATGCTAGTATACACAGTCTGCACATCAGTCGCCATCTGTACAAAGAGTCATGTATATGTCCTGGAATGCTATTGGGTGTATAGGTCACATGACACACATTGGATATGTGTAGTGTTTAATGTTGCAGTCATGTAGCATGCCATGTCGTGGCTGGCACTGACATATCTACAATATGTCCAACACTCACCATAACCACTGTACAATGTCCATGTTGAGCATTGGGATTTCTTCACGTCTACATGCACCACTCATCCCATGTCTGTACATTGCATGCATTTGCTATACCTGTGCCCACTATTATGTGCTATGGACACAGACACTGTCATCAGACATGGCAATCTATGTGTCACACAGATAACACATGCAGCCATGGTATGTATACCACTGAGTGATGGTGCACATGACATTGCAGAGCAGATAATACTTGCACAGCAATGTTGTGTCCATGTACACACTCTGTTCCAGGGTGTACCCAATCACTGAACAACTACACACATGCATCAAAGCCATGTATAATGTCATTAGATAGGGCTGTCTACACTTGCACTGCATGGTCTTGAGCAACACATATTCTGCATGCTGACACATGTGTGGTGACTGTTTGCCTTGTGATACTGTCACCCACCATCACCCACTATTGTGTATGTGTTGGATTGCTGGTGTGTGTGTGTATGTGCTGTGGTGAGCAGTGTATTTATGTGCATGTGTTCATGTGTGCATGTGTTCATGTGTGCATGTGAGCTAACATCACGTACAGATTGGAAAGTGTGTTTCCTGTCTTCTTCCCACAGGTGCTGAGTTAGGGGTGGCTGAATGCAGCAGGGAACCTGATGTCACCGCCACTAATAGTGGAGATGATGAGACATGTATTGTGGCACAGGAAGGTCTGACAAGGTCTGTCATTGGTCCACCAATAGACACTACACAGTGGTCAACCCCATCTATGCGCACACTCATACTGCCAATACATCCCTCATCACCAATGGCCTTAGCTGAGGGACAGCATACAGTTGGTATTGACCAGGAGAGTGTGGTACCTATGGCACGTGCATCCCCTCACAGCAGCCATATCCGGATTACTGGAACAGTACCACATAGGCAGATGTCCAGGGGTTCTCGGGGGAGCACCACTGGTCATATTGCCCCTGGCAGACGTGCCCCCAGAGGTATTACAACCTCCGGTATGTTCCAGGCTGTAATGCAGGCACAGGCACGTATGGAACAGTACACCCGACAGGGACTAAGGGCACAGAGGGCCCATTACACTGCTATCAATGACAGCATCCGTGACCTTGCCGGTGCCATCCGGAATTACACCGAGGTCATTGATAGCCATTGGAGGGAGACATTAGATGTCCTCCACGATGTGTTAGCCATGAGCCAGGACCATGCGGGATGGATGAGAAGCTGACGCAGGCACATGCCAGCAACAGCATCAGCTGGCAGTCGTCGAGGATGGGCCATGGATCACAGCTGCTACCGTAGTGGCAGTACCAGCCCTAGCAATGCTGGGGCTGGCCTGTCCATTGACCGTCCTACTAGACCACATGCACATGGCACTGGTCAGTCCCAGCAGGGATATGGGTCCAGTCATCATACCTCTGCCTTTGATGACAGCACCCAGTCAGGGTTGGTACCCGATACTGCCTATAGCACCCCTGCTAAGCACAGGTACCGTGTCCGTGGCCGGAGACAGTGATCTGTATGGCCTAGCAGGTATAGTCTTAGACTGTCCCACAACCGCCCGTATATGGCAGCCACATGGTGGAGTTGTGTGCATGCAGACACACACACATTTACCATACAACTAGGGCTCACACATACACACACACATTCCATCAACATTGGCCCATGCAGTACTATTGTCCCTCACACACACACACACACACACACACACACACACACACACACACACACACACACACACACACACACACATGCCGATTGGATGAGTCAATGTCAGGATCTGGCAAACCTACAACACACCCTGTGCATATGATGACACCTGTGCCACCTCCTGTCATCTGTAACATTGATGCAGGAACAGGCTATCATGGTTCTGATGCACAGGGTGACATTATAGCAGTATAGCAATAGTAGCAAGTTGACAACAGGAAAGTGTAATGATATCCTTGTAGGTATACCTGAGCAGGCATTATGCATCACAGCTGTGATAGTCATTGTAGCATTGTTTACACCAGTGTTAGTCCTAAGTATGTAATGTCCACCGATGTGACACTTGGCTGAAGTGTACAGTGTTGCCAGCATGTGTTAGTGAGTGGACAGTACGTGTGTGATGTGTGCATTACAAATTAGAGGGGTGTACATCTGTGAACATGGTGTGTGCGCACTGTCTGCATGTACGTGCACAGTGGACACGTGGGATGTGTGACATACCCTGTTCTACACATTGTTAACATCTCATGGTATCTTTCGATGGCCAGTATGCATTCTACTACAGATATGTACTAACATGGGTACACATGTGTGTATGACATGGGTTGGCACTATGCTTTGGGTGATACTGTTGATATCTGTCAATGATCTGCAGTCTGGTAGTATACACCATCTCAACAGCATGACTATAACCAATCATTAGATGATGTCCTGACAAATGACTCACAGTTGTAGGGAACTCAGTAACAGTTGGATCCTTCCAGTACTATACAATAACAGTAACCAGTGGTATTGACCGCCACACGTTCCTGGGACCATACCTGTGTGGCATATAGCCCTCTTAGGTACATGCAAATACACTAGGGATATGTCCATCAACATCTGGAAATGCATGCATTGGCCTACACTGCATTCCTTGGATGGGATGCATATCCTACACAAGGGTATCATACAGACAGATACCTGTTGTCCAATACGTGCTGTATAGCAGTAAGCCGTCTATGGCATATTCATCCACATTTACTATACATACTATCCCAATAGTACCACATAGGTGGTAGCCCTCAACATGTATGTTGGGTACCAATGTGTACAGACAGACACGTGTTATGTCATCTGTCCCTTGGTATCCACATATCCATAGGAATTGTGGGGTCCCTCGGTGTTTCACATAACACATTAGGGGCCTGCATGCATATCCACAGGGCTGGTGTACACTTATAATGACTGTCCATTATTGCCAGTCATTGTTGTGTATGAACATGTCTGACATATACCCCGGCAATTAGCCTCACTCACAGTACTCTATAGTACGTGTCATGGGTGTGTGTGGCAGAGATGTCCTTGGCCACGGATCACTACATTGGCCGGGCTTGACACAAACATACATATGTGACCTATGATCTGTGAAGCAGCGGCACAATCTGTCGAAGGTTACAAATGTATTCATGTTGTATGCAGGCTTCACACCTATGTATTGATTGAGGTCACATGTACACATATTTATTTGACATGCAGATACCCGATGTGTGCAATGCACATACTGTTTTAAACATATGTCATACCATAGTAAAAGCAAAACCCACACTGCATTGACCACCTGTGGCACACACACTTGGCATTTGCAGGATTCAACCCCCTACCTAACTATGTTATGATACTAGACAGATATGCATTCACACGGCACGCTATATGCATTACTGGGTGGTTTATGTTGTCCTTGAATATTTGTAGGATGCTGACATCATCAGACTTTCCAAAGAGGGATGTACCTCTTTTAATGTGTTTTCCCAGTCTCCAAAAAGGCTACTCCTCTCAAAGGAAACCACACACATACACCACCCAACACACACACACTTGGCGTTTGCAGGACTCAAGCCCCTACCTGACTATGTTATGATACTAGAGAGATACGCATTAACATGGTGCACTATATGCATTACTGCGTGGTTTGTGTTCTCCTTGAATATTTGTAGGATGCTGACATCATCAGACTTTCCAAAGAGGGATGTACCTCTTTTAATGTGTTTTCCCAGTCTCCAAAAAGGCTACATCTCTCAAAGGAAACCACACACATACACCTGGCATTTGCAGGACTTAAACCCCTACCTAACTATGTTACGATATTAGAGAGATACGCATCAACACGGCACGCTATATGCGTTACTGGGTGATTTCGGTTCTCCTGGTATATTTGTAGGATGATGACATCATCAGACTGGACATGGTAATGTGTGTACACACTGTTTTGCAATCCCAGGAATGATACATGTAGGTTGGCAGGTATCAACAGCTTGTACAGGACCCCGTGAGTCTCACCTTGTGTGATCTATCTGTGGACACATTGACATCCCTACATATGTCAACACATATCTATGCACAGATTGTTGATTTTGTGGATACGACATGTGTCTGTGATGTTAATGAAGAGCTGTTCAAAGTATGTGGGACATGTGTAGCTCTCTTCCATGATGTATGTCCTGGGTGGCTGCCTTTCAGATGGTGTAGCATGCTTGGGAACCATGATCTGCCCATGAACATACCACAGTTGGTAGGGTTGTGTGTTTGTCGGTTTCCAATAGCTCTGTTTATCACATCTGCCATGATGCACTCCATGGCCTTGCAGATCAGACTTTACAGGCTTACTGGACTATACTTTCCATGGTGTGTTGTGCACCCACATGTGTGGGGAGTGCCTTATGTTGCTGTAACACATTCGATGGTTCCAGGTCCTGTGGAGTGGGTGAGGCTCAACAGACTATTCAGCTGCAGGGTCTGTTTGTTCTGTAGTGCATGCTTGACAAATATTGGGAAACATTGTAATCCAATTGCTGCCATGCTTTTGGCTTTGGGGGGAGCTGTTCAGCCATTCTACACATGATATCTCCTGGTATGATGTCAGGGACTATCGTCTGTGGGAGGTGGGTATATATACATGGACCTGTCTGATAGGATGTTGGCAATGTCAGTAAGGTACAGTTGTCCCTGATTCAGCACATATATGCGTGTACATTACTATTTATTACATAGCTGAAGGACATGTCATGATTCTCAGTCTGGACTCCTTCTCAGCTACACTTTACAAAACACCAACAAACCTGAGCACTAATCCCAGTTGTACTCTTTTACACACTTAACACCCTACTGATTCTTTGTGCTCAGGCTACAGAGTATGTCATCATAATACACTGGCATGTCCAGGGGTCGGTTTAATGTGTACTCTCCAGTCCAGCTAGTGAATATTGTGGTTATGACACAATGTCACATCTGGCTCATGTACACAGACAACCTTCTCCTCCTCACATCACTCTCACATATATGTGGGAGATGTAACAATATTGACATACAGGACGCTGAGCTCTCTTGACCCATGACTGGCATAGTCTATCAGGTGGTGAGGGTAACCATACACACCACATATCAGTCTCACATACACCAATAGTGACAGCACAGAAACCACATTATCACACATACACATATTCGGAGGCTCTACATACACTCTGCCTAAGCAGCAGAGACCTCCACATCAAACACACATACAACTGCTACCCCACTACAATGCCCACATGTCACACAGTTCACAAGTGTGCCACACAGTCACTGCCCTTTGGGCTAAACAACACACCTGATACACTTGTTATAGGTGACACAATGTCAAACACACTGTCATCCCACTCACCAGGCCAAACAAGGGAATAGTCACTTTGAGCTGTCTCTCAGGTGCCAGGATCCACCACATAACACATGCACTCAGGTCACTCCAAAGCAAGTCCAGGACTGGCTCCATAAATGTCCAAGCTGGTGCATACAACCTCAGACGTTCCTCCCTGAACCACTTGATATGAAACATAGAGGAACTCTGTGATCATGTAGCCCAGCCCAGTATTACCCTGACCTTGTCTAGCACCTTACACACACCAAGTATGATGTCACAGTATACCAACACACTGATCACGTTTAACAGTTGGCTAACATATTGGTGTTATTCAAAGGGGATACAGTGTCTGTCACCCTGGGGTGACATGCTCGACATGCCACATAGCTTCCCTATGGACAGCTTGCACCTGTCACCCTTGGACTTTTGAATACTGGCTAGGGCACTTGCTGCCACCATAGTGCCTTATTTAAGTGGGGCTCAAAGGACAGAACCACCTCCATAGACATTACAGAGTACACGACACTGAGGGTAATGCTGCTCAACACCAGATGCATTACCCTCAAATTGCACCCACTCAGGAATCTCCTAAGTATGGAGGATAGCAATATCTGTGCACTAACAGACACATGGTTCAAGCTCCCACATGCCCACCAGCACTACCAGGTTGTATTTCGTACCATGCTTTCTGACCACACAACTCGGAATGGCCAACACAAATAGGGGGTGTATCCACATACATCACAGATACACATACCTCCGGGCTGGTAGCATTGCACAAAGCATCACAGACCATACATATGCACCTAACATTGTGCAAATCGGCCTTTTGGTTTGTTGCCTGCTACAGACCACACTCCCCAACTCATCTCAGCTTTCCTGGGAACATTGGACAATATGAAGGTCTCCCCAAACACCATTATATTGGGTGATGTCAAATACCCACACATTGACTGTGGATAATACTCAGGCCACAACACCCTCAACCAACAGTTGCTACTATTTCTACACTCATATGCTATGGCACAACCGGTCACCACACCGTCGGACATGATCATCACCGAAATGGGGACTCTATGTTCCACACCTGCGATATACCCCTCATTGCTAAGGGTAGAACATACTTTATCTCACTGGACATCCATATCCCGTCCCCACACCCTTCCTGGGTAATGTTGGTGAACTTCCCATAGGAAAACGTGACACTCCTCCAAGCCACGGTGGTATCCTTCAGAGACCCTGGGTCAGTGGTAAGTATACCTCAGACTGCTGTACCCTTTCCATACACAGTCTATGGACACCTAGTGGACCACATGGATCATTACATCCAAAATAACAACTGGACTCATTCCTGCAATGGCAGTGGACCTGTGTGGTAGACTCCAGCCATTCATATGCTTTACAACAAATGGAGGAAGCTACTACATGATAGAGCACAATCCCAGACAGGGAAGGCACCTGTGATCTGTACTAGCAGACAGCTACAATCACTTGGGTAATTATGTCAGGCACGCTTCTAACGGACAATTGCACCAGACACGTCAGACACTCACAAGGCCTTCTTCAGTCCATTCAGGTACCTGGCTGGACACTCACTGATATGCTGTGTGTTACTGCATACTGACTAAACATACCCTGAACCCACTGACATTGCCATCATCCTGGCAAACAGGTTCAGTGCAGATGTGTCCCCCACATCCCCCCTAAGGTGGTACTGTCCATACCAACAGAGTGTAACCTCCCAGACATCATGAGTAAACAGGTGAGTGCTGCCCTCCCCACAGCGGACAACACAGCATCAATGGGACCAGATGGTGTCCCAGCCTGTGTCGTACACAGCCTTCATGACAGACATAACACTCACATTACATCACTGTTCAACATAAGAGTTACTGCAGCATATGTACCCACGGAATGGCGTACAGCGATAGTGGTCCCACTCCACTGAATACTGCCACAACAGACCACAGGCAATATCAGCCTAAAAGGCTAATTAGCCTGCTCTGCAAAGCTATGGGGTGTATTGTAATGGGACTCATGCACATAGACATGGGAAACCTACAGACACTGGGTCCTACACATTACAGCATTGTTGTGGGCAGATCTTGCCTGTTGGACCTGGTCATATTCTTTCAACAGTTACCAGGTCAATCAGTGTTGGGACGGTTGCCCACACAGCCTGCCTGGACCTTGCACAACCCTTCAACACAAATACCACGCTCGGCCATTATGCATAGGCTCCCCAGCATCAATATCATCACATATCTGACACGATGGATTGCTACCTGGATCAGGGATAGCACCCACATTCTCAGTGTTGCAGGTGCCATGTCTGACTATGCACCAATTACACATGGCATCCCACAAAGCTCAGTCCTGGGATCTCTCTTGTTCAGTGTATATATTTGTGTGATGTACAGGCTATCACAGGAGGGTTATGGCTGCCCATGTTCGCAGATGACTGCAAACTGGGTGCCATAATCAGTTCTCCTGCTGGCACATGCATACTCATACAGGGTCTCACAGAGATAGGTTGAATGGTGCCTGAGCCATGGCACATGGCTACATGCCACTAGTTGCATAGTCATCCCCTTTGAGGATGACAAAATGCCCACACATTACCACATAGGTTGTAATCCATTACATACAGTAGTGGTTTTATGGTTTTGGGGACACAACCTGTTCATACTCTCGCCTTTGACAATCCTATTGCCATTGTGGTTAGACAGTACATCTACATAGCCCACCATATCCCACATGGTTTCACATGTTGATCACGTGTGGTCATTGTACCCCTATACTATTCACGACCATGCTTGGTTACTATGCCACATTTGGGATGTACCTTACCTGACACCTGCAGCAACTGTAATGGCCACAAATGTTATTCATCGAGCAGATGTAGGGACTCACACAGATGCCCTGCACAGTTCCGATACAGTAACTCCAGCTATACACAGTCACTTACCACTTACACGGATGTGTTGTGTGCCTGTAGTTGCAGGCAATATCTGACCCAGACTTACTGGACATGCTCCACCTCAGGATATCCGACTCCCTTGGAGCTACACACTCCAGGGACATATACCTCAGCACTGATGTTAAAAGGACATGCTGGGGGGACAGATTATTATCAGAAAGCCTCCACTCACTCCGGAGTGTAGTCCCGGTTTTGCATAGGCAGAGCCACCCACTGACCACCTACAGGTGACATCTTGACATGTGGATGGGTGATCACATGTTTACCCATGGGATATCTTCTGGGTCCCTGCTAGACAGAGGCACAGTACACTCAACATGAATGGGCTATTTTGTGTGACCTACTATTCAGAGGCACAGTGTTCTGATTAGACTGGGTCGCAGAAGCCAAACACACTCTGGCTATGCTTGTACATGCCCTAGGGAAGATAGCCTAGTATCAACCTCTGAACCTATGATAATTTTCATGATGCACAATGTTTATTGCTGATACTGTTTGCAGGTTTTTATCATCTTTGATTTCACACTTTCTATTTACCACTTAGGTATCTGCAGAACATATTTGCTTATGGCAGGGTTCCACGATATTATTTACATGCCTGTTGTCATATCAGTGTGTGCACAGGGCAGATTGCTGGGTAGTGAGAGGTTCCTGGGTTAACACATGCAACTGCCTGCTATGTATGGCCCAGTGCTGTACTCCAACATGGCAAAAGTGTGTGAGCATGCCCAGTTCAGACTGTCAGTGTTCTGTTGCCTGACATTTGTCTCGTGTATTCAAGTGTGCATGCCCAGTGTGACCTTTCAGTATGTTGCTGTCTGGGGTCCACTACATTTGTTGATGTATGTCTACATGTCCAATATTAACATTTGTACTGTGTGTGTTGAACGTCTGGTTCTATTCTTACTGCAGGACTCGCCTTTGTGTCATAACTCGACAGGGATTATGCTGTGCATGCAGGGTTTCCATGAAATGCTTTGCATAGACTTATCAACATTTCTTCATACAGGCTAACCACTGCAATACTGTCATGGTTTAGTGGTTCAGAACTATGACTATAGTGCACAGTATCCTGGGTTCGAGGCCCATCGCTGCTTATATTTTCATACTGAGCAGACCAGACTGCTTAGGGGCCAGTAGAACAAATATGAGCATGTTGGCTTTTGTTCAGCTATGCCCTACCTAGACCCAGCTTGCCCAACATTGCTCAATATTAACCATCATTGCTGGACATTGGCCAATATTACTCTACATTGACCACATTTGTAGTAGTTGGTGTGTGCGATTTTGTTTACATATACTTCATGATGGTAAATGCTGTTTAGCACTGCTTTATATTGCTTAACACATGGCAGTCATGCCTCAAGTGTTGATGCAGGGCTGCCTATGTCGGATGCACATACTACACTCCCTATACATGTTTGAAAGCAGGTAGTGTCAACGTAGGCATCCCTTTTACTATATGTGCATGTCAGATAGAGAGGTATCATTTCCAGAGTTCCTACTGAGCCAGTGTGTGTGCTATGCATTTCCTCTTTGCCAAGGCCAAAGCATACTGGGCGCACCTCCTTCTGCCTACTGGGGCAGGCTCAGGTTGTTCCTCCTCTGAGTCATGCTCTGCCTGTGATGGCCTTGGCAATGGTGGGGGCTGTTTGGCCCAGGCCTATGCTGGTCCTGCTGCAGCTGTTTTCGCAGGATCATATTATGTAGCATAGCATATACCATGACAATTTGGGTACATGTAGTTGGTGAGTACTGCAAGGCTCCACCAGATGTGTCCAGGCACCGGAACTGTGACTTGAGCAGTCCAAACACACGCTCGATTACATTTCATGTTTGTGTGTGTGCCTCATTATGGCGTTCCTGTTCAGGTGTGTGTGCATTTCTGATGGGTGTCATCAGCCACGGCTCCAGTGCATAGCCAGCATCCCCCACTAGGTGACCATGTGGGATGTCCCCATTGGCAAATATCTGGTACAGCTGTGTCAGATGCCAGATATGGGAATCATGGTAGCTTCCAGGGCAGCCAGCACAGACATTCAGTATTATGCCCTGGGCATCACACATGACCTGGCAGCTGATGGAGGGGAAGCCCTTGTGGTTGAAGTATACCCGACCTCGCTCGCCGACTGGTGCTTTGATGCATATGTGCGTGCACTCTATTGCACCCACTACCTCAGGGTATTCCGCTATTTGCTGGAAGAGACGCATACTGCTAGCCAATACCTCACGGGAATTGGGGAAATATACATGATCACCAACATGTGCTGACATGGCATCCAGGAACTAGTGCAGTATCCTGGATGCTGATGCCTGTGATATCCCCATCATATCACCAGTTGGTCTCTGGAAGGTACCTGTTGCTAATATTCTTAGGCCAACACATACCTTAGTTTCCACTGGGATGGGTTCCCCTCTGTTGGTTCTGAATGTGAGGGGTGGCCTGCACAGCTCAACAATTTGCTGCAAGAGGTCTCTGTCCACTCTATAGCACTCCAATATCTCCAGCTCATGTAGCCCCTGGTATGTAACCCTGGGTCTGTACACTCTTCTCCGTCTCCTCATTGTGGGTTGTCCAGCAGCATTTGCATTATCACCACCCTCAGCATGTTGCATATGTCGCCTTATAACAGTAATGGCAGCCCCTAACATTTTTTGTCTCAGTGAAGCTTTTTCAGTTTTCACTTCTATTAGCTTAATGCAGTGTTGCAGTGTCTCTTAAGAGAAACATAATGGACTGTTGTTTGCAGAGTTTTATGTGCTGGGCTGGGCTAGGCTAGTGTTCTGCCTGGGTAATTGCCTGTTCTGATGGTTTTCACCTGCTAGCTCTGCTAGTACACCCTGGTAACTTCCACTATTTGGTGTGCTTCCTTTTTCCTTTCTGTTTCCTCGGGGGGGGGAGCGCCGCGCAAACACGCGCACAGCAGCTAACGCGCGCACACATGTTTACACAGACTAAAACTTGCTTATTCTTGTTAAAATGCGCACACACCAGCGCAAACATGCTTACAGCTGTTTACACAGCCTTACATATGCTTACTCAAGCCTACATGCGCGCACACACGCTCACACGCACGCATGCACGCTCAGCAAGAAACTTTGGTGTTATCCACGGCATACACCTTCGATTTCTTGACTTTACCTGGCCTACCTGTTGACACACCTCTTTCACTATTATGTGAATGTAAGCTGACACATGACACTATGCTCCAATGAGCTTCACTCCTTTCATACATACCCCCCTCGTGATGTCACCTATCTTCTACTCTGTTACTCCCCTTATCCTACTCCTACACTCCACTGACAGTTCTCATTTGCTATGTAAACTTGC
Source organism: Protopterus annectens (assembly GCF_019279795.1). Taxonomy (NCBI): domain Eukaryota; kingdom Metazoa; phylum Chordata; order Ceratodontiformes; family Protopteridae; genus Protopterus; species Protopterus annectens. The sequence goes on from NC_056743.1 coordinate 1,215,395,742, forward strand.
GATTCACTATCCTAACTCTCATTTGCATAGGATTGCCTACTAATGCTTAGTTACATCTCTTAGACTGAGCTTCCCCCCTTAGCAACCTCTATTCGGTGGCCATGTTGTCTTCAGCCTGCCATTCCCTTGCATTGTAAATTCTTTTTAGCTATAAAATCCACATTTGTGGATCTTAATTATTAATTTTCTGCTTTTTAGGGCGCAGCGCGTTTGCGCAGTGGTGTGCTATGGTTAAACCCCGGAGATCGGGATAAAAAAAAAAGTTATTTTATTTTTAATTTGCATCCCTTCCCGTTGCCAATGGCCATATTTTTGGCCATTGGCATGCTTCCTCCTGTACATGCATGCTTTATTTCCAGCTGACATGGCTCCATTTTGCTATTTGCAGAACTGTACTCAGTTATCAACCTAGTACGTTTCTGCAAGTAACACTACTCCTACTCGGACATGTTCGGATTTCTGGATCACAAATTTACCACATTTGCATAGCTTTCACCTGCAATTGAGGTAATTTGCATATCCCAGCCCTGTCCTTGTAGGACTAGTTTAGAGATCTCAGTTGCACACCCCTACCAGCTGTTCCTGGATCGCTCGGCGGACATGTTGGCTGCATGGAGTTTTACTCTACTCTAAGACTCCGTGCAAGCCTTCGTGAATCCAGCCAAATGTTTTCAATGCACCATCCAGCAGTGCTCATGTTTCTTACATCTTAAACATGTTAGACTTCTACTGGGAATATGCGCAGGGTGACATCTCTCAAGGACGTCTTATTGGTAACACCAAATATGTCCTGGAGCTATAGGTAATGACCCCTATACAAAACCCACAAAACATGGAAAAAAATGCATACAAAACAGCACTATCCCATACCAGAAACATCACTGAGTGTGGATTCAGACTGATGAAGGCCTACATCTATTGCTCAAATGCCTCTTACCACATGGTGCAGAATGGTTTGGAAAACTGCAGCAAAGTATTTGCCTTGTGTGAAAGGTTGCACAACATGCTGGTACACAAATGGATACAGCAGGGTCTTGACATCAGGGGATGGGATGCAATCGAGTCAACAGTGGAGGAGAGGCCTAGTGAAGAAGCTGTAGTGAGGCTGCAGGGGATGCCCATGCAAGACAGAAGCGGCCAATGTACTCAGTGGTACTGACTAAGAGGCAGCATCTGGTTCACAGCTATGGACCAAATTAGACAAAGCAGACAGTAATAATTGTCCATGCAATACTACAACCGGGGTATCTATATAATGCATAGATTGGTGTTCTGCACATCAGACACAAGCTACCATGGTAACAGAGTAATGAGGGAAAAACACAGTTGTCATCATATGCACTGGTTGGGAGGGCTACAATGACAGAAGCTGTCAACAGGCACTGGGGACGGAGCGAATGATGTGGGTATTTTGTGTGTGTGTGTGTGTGTGTGTGTGTGTGTGTGTGTTTGGGCTTGATGAATGTGGCAAGGTGGGAAGACTGCACATGAATGGAAAGGAGTCACCAGTTTAGGGTAGGTGTGCAGTGGTAGGTTATGGTTGGTCAGACGGCATATGTGTGGACACAGACTCAGCAAATGTTGCTGCACTGTATGCATTTCACAGTAAGAGAATCAGGGTACCCTTGCTAGGTATGTGTGCCAGCTGTGCATATCCCCAGCTGTGGCAGCATCTTTTCCAAGGGAAGTCACTCTCATGATTCATAGCTGGAACAGAGAATGAAGTGCTTCATGAGTGGGATGAGCAGCTCATTTCACAGGTATGTACACTATGTATAGCCCATATGCATGTGCATCCATGGCTAACTGCAATGCCATTGACACTAGCAGCAGACATGGAGGAAATAACTAGACATGGAAGAAATAACCATCAGACCTAGACCATCCTTATCCATCACATGGTGGGTTTTCCCAATGGAGGCAGAAGAGGGATTGCAATGTAAAAGGTGAGGTTCCCAGTATGTGGTAGTGAATAGAACCACTGAGGACACAGACTCTTCCTGGCACCTTTTAGAGATGCTACCTAAATAGACAAAGCACACCTTGATGTCATCAAACAGCCCACTACACTACAGTGATGTGAAAAGGTGTTACTTTCTTCCCCAGTGGGAAGATCAGGTTAGGGGAAAGTGCTGTAGAGTTCTTCAGTAAGAACTGTATTGTACAGTGATTTAGTCTTAATTTCATAGCAAGTTGCTGGGAATTTGCATTCAGTTTTCCTTTTATGTTCTTCAGCTCCTAAGGAGAATAAGGAAGATACACTGAGGTTTGGGAGGCATATGAAACAGCTCTCCACAGGAGTACAATTATACTAGTAATATTATAACTGCATATATGTTTGATTCTTCTAAACATTTGCATTATTCCATTGCTGGTAGTAATGGAAAACTCTCCTACTGGTAATACCCTCCTCTTGTCACACAGACACTGTGAACCCAAGTTATCTTGCTGTCTTGCCCACCCAACGTCTGTGAACTGCCAGTGCTAATAGGGAATTAATTAGTGGCATGCCTCTGGATGTCCTTCCAGTTTGTGTCATGCTATACACCCCATCTGTGAGTTTGGTTCCCTACATTGCTCTGTGCATTGCCATGGCCCAGCCATCCATACAAGATGCACTGGTCTGGTTGAGCAGCATAATGCATGCACTCTCGTTTGCAAGTTCCCTGCTAATGAAACTTCTACCTGGCATGTCCTGGGCATGCCTCATACTATCATACCCTGTTGTATGCTGCTGGCTGGCATACATCAGACTACATGACTGGCAATATTTTATGATGCTCCTGTTTAATCTGTTATTTTGGTGACTGCATCTGTGCCCCAGTGGCATGGTCCATATGTTGCTGTGGAGGTCTCCAAGGGGTATGTCATGAGTGCCAGCTTCCTCCATGTTCTTTGGCCATAAAACAGTGGGACCCAAGATGTCCCAGTCCACCTTTCCTGGACTCTGCAGTCAGTCACTGCACTACATACACTGTTATCCTCCATACGTCTCAACTTGCATATATAGAAAATAGGTAAAATAGGTACAAAGGTCCAGAAAAGCATGTAGATCCAGTCAAAAAATTGCACATAAACTCTTCCCGCTTCCAGTAGAAATGTGCAATACTACTCAGAAACACATTTAAAAAAACAGTTACAAAAATAATGGACAAAACATAAGCACATTATCTAAGAGAGAATATAAAATCTGTAGACATTAATGTATGGTATTGCACAATTCTACCACACAAGATCATTTATTTTTGCTTAAGATATGTATCCGCCTTCTTGAAATTATTGGTGACACTAGTATGTCGGTCATGGCATATGGTTATTGTGCAGTATCACACCTTCAAAAATCAGGTGTGATGAGGGAGATTCAGAAAATTCGGTGAAGGGGTAAATCAAGCCTGAAAACAGGGACATAACTCTAAAACTAGGCACATCATGTGCAGGGGTAAATAAAGCCTGATAATAGGAACCCTTTTCAAAGTAGGGGTAGTTCAAGACCTTTTTTCCTCACATACAAAGGAAAGACTTAAGCTGCATGTCATCCTGTTCTTTGTGATACACTGCCTACAGTAATAACCTTTGGTCTGATAGGTGCTCTTATGACAGACAGTTTTAAATGGTCCTGTTAATGGTTTTGGCTGCTACCCTTCTTCTATATTTCTTTAGTGTTTGTTGTGTTTCTCTCCATTTGTTGTTAGTGTTGTCAGCTCATACATCATGCCTCTTTTAACCTCCATTCCCTTATACATAACAAACCTTTCTACTACGCTGCCTCAATTTTATCACAATCTCCACTTAACAACCCCTATCTGACTTTCCCAATTTATCCATCTCCTTCAAATAGTCTCTACAACTCTCTTATAATCAGGTTCTATGACATTATGTACCCTAGAATTCTTATCACCACTCTACTTGACTCATCAGTTATAAACTGCCTGTCTCCCTCTTCAAGCTTTAATAACTATCTACCGGCCAACTAATGTGTCTCCCTGTTTACCTCAGTTTTATTTGCCCCTAAGATTTACATTGCAATCCTCCTTACCCATGTTTTATAAGTCCTATCTAATGTATCCTTGTTGCACACATTGCATGTGGAGTGTTTTCATGAATGTTTTATACTTTGAATTCAATATCATGTATAATGTCACTACAGTGAAAATACCGGTTCCATCTTTGGATAGTGCCACTGTAGAACAATTACGCATTTATATCTAGATGCTTTAATAACTAACTATGAAATGTATCTTTGTAAAAAATCGGTTTTGTCACAAGTATCTTAAATGTATCTGCTGGAGCTTTTCTCCATGGGCCTCTTCTGAAAATGGGCAGTGTCAGCATACCCCTCAACTATCCAGATTTTCACAGTGTCCAGTTTTTAGCTTCTATTTTTGGTCTGTTCCTCATAAAACTTGTGGTTTTCTGGCAATTTGTTAAGGATTGAATTCACTAAATAATTACAAACATTTGAATTTCAGACATCATATCCTCCAGAAAATGCATGCTAACACAAAACCTTTTATTCTAGCAACTTTCTAAGTTTAAAATAGCAATATTTAAAATTTGTCCCTATTTTTGGTCCTCTCTGTCCCCATTATTTTTGGCTTTGTCCATATTTCTTTTGCTAAGAGGCTGGGAGTTATGAGTGTTAGCCACAGCTGTTCTCTCACAGTCAACCTGCCCTGCCTTCCCCCGCTGAGTCTCTGGGTACATTTAGGCCTGCTTCTCTGATAGGTGGCAAAGGTCATCTTAGACAGTTCAATGGTGGCCATCAGTGGTCTGTTACCAGTAGATTAGTGCTGTATTTCCCTCTGGGAGGAGTTGGAGGATGTGGTGATGACTTTGGTGGATGGTTGGCTTATCACACACATTGGCTGCCTGACAGAGTCACATCACTGTCTGGCCTTGCTCATTGAGCCACAAACTGTTGAGCCCAGCAGCATAGAGAGTCACAGAAGTGACTGATCTCTGGCTGAGTAGAGCACTGGGAAGTGTAAATGTCAGCTGTCACTCTACCCTATCTTCCTCTTTTATGCATTTCACTTCCTTTCCCAATTTGTAGTCCAATCCTATCTATCAACTGTCATCCCCATCTTTTTTTCTGTTTGTGTTTCCCCTTTTTTGTCAGGACCTCTGTTGTTGATCACTATCTGTGTTTTGTGTTACTTTCTACCTTTCTGTTACAATTCTTACACCCTCTTTCATGCACACCTTCTCCCCATACTACAATCCCTCTACCTTTCTTAAAAAATGGCAATCTCTCCTAAAAAAAATGAAATATATCCTTATTTCCTCACCTCTGCCTTCCTGTCCCCTTGCCTTTCAGTGTGTACCTTTTTGCTATTCCCCCTTTCTGACTGCCTGCACATGCATTTACTTCCCATTTTTGATAATAAGTTAGTAGTGACATTACTGTGAAGCCTCTGTTATAGTTTTCACTTCATGTCAGATTTATGGCAGTCAAACTGTCATAACAATAGTCCACAAATAATCAAGTTAAAATGCTCAAACCACAAACAAATCATCCAAAAAAAAACCCTCAAACAGTACACAAAACATATGTTTTGTAATTTTTGCATTGGTAAAATTTCTCTTCTTCCCTCACATACCCTGGTAATTAAATATATATATGTGTGTGTGTATGTATGTATATATATATATATATGTATATATATATATATATATATATATATATACATATATATAATATAATATATATGTGTGTGTGTATGTCTATACATATATATATTATATATATATATTTGTGTGTGTATGTATATATATATATATATATATATACATACATACATACATACACACACACACACCAACTCCAAGAATGCACTTTCATAAAGAAAGGACAATTATCCCAATTTGTAGCTCCGCGGTGTTGTATATATATATATATATATATATATATATATATATATATATATATATATACACACACATACACACACACACCAACTCCAAGAATGCACTTCCATAAAGAAAGGACAATTATTCCAATTTGTAGCTCCGTGGTGTTGATCAGAAAAAGCCACTAATGTTCGATAAGTTGTACCAGCATTCTCTTTTATTGATTAACTTCCTTTTTGATCAAAGACCAGTATCGCATTGATCTTGTAGCAGTATAGCATTGAACATGTGAATGTGCATTGTCATGAACATGCAACCTGTACACTACTGTACTCCTCAGGTCATACGACTGTAGTCATACAAGTCTTCTCTTTACATGACCTGTGAAGTTTTTGTCAGCAAATTCCTTAATTAGTTCATCTTCATAGTGCTAATTGACTCAAATAACATTGTTAACAGCTTCAAGCCACATTGTGCTACTGTGCTATTTTATCTTATCCAGCCATGTAACCAGCTGAGTTGTCACTAGGTCTACATATAGTCCTTCTGTGCTGATAAATATAAAACAGCTATAATCTTTTGATATTAAACTATTGAAACGTTTACTTGAAATTAACAAAACTAAGCAATGTACTTTATAAAATCAAATATGCAAGCAGCTGTACACTTGCACAAAGTTAAACAAAATAAATGGTTTTATTAGATGGCGTATAGAAGAACTATAGCTAATGTCATATCACAACCTATTATTACCAGTAGATATAGACTTACTGAATTCTATATACCTCTATCTTTCGTCTAAAAAGCAAGGGCACAAAGTCATATTCAATTAAATTATTTTGCTTCTGACAGAGCAGTGTAGTCTATTGTGTACATTTTGAAAGTTAGACAAGCACTTAACACTTGCTCATTCTGTTTAAAAGAGACCCAGTTTCAGTATTACCTGTTTAGCATTAACTTTAAATTCAAATTGTCATGTTTCCACAACTATATAAAGCAGGGGCACTACAGTCCAAACAAGGTAATGTGTACTCTGTTTGGAGTAGCATTTCAAGGAACAGTGAGCTTTAGGAACTAAAATATGTACTTATTTGGAAAACAAGCTTTCTTTTTAACAGCATTGCTTCATATGACATATTCTATACAGTTCACACTTTTGTACTCAAGTTTACTGAAAGGATTAACTACAGTCTTTATGAAAAAATGCATTTAACACAGCTTAGTGTAGCTCGTGTATGTTTTATTGAAAGGCCATTGCAAGCTTTACTCTCATTGTCATATTTCCTCCTCCTTCTTAGATTCAAGTAGATTTTCTTGCAACATCACCAAAAACAAAGCCTTAGGGTTGCAGATGCATTTTAAATGAAATTACCCAGACCTCTGCATTGATAGACTATCTGTATCCACATTACAGATTCCACTGAAAGGCTGGGCTATCATATTGTAGAATTAGAATTGCAAACTTTACCTGAGAAGTTCACAATTTTGCTCACTGGCTCTCTGTAACTGCCTTAACATATTATAATCTATAACTACTGTGAATTTTCTTCACATAGGTAAGGCTAAAGCCTTTGGAAATTCCAAACTATTTCCAGACATTAGTTCTCCACTGGGTGCTCTTTTCCCTTTGAAGAGACCTGTCTAAGTACAGCCCCCCAATATGAGGTTAGAAGCATCCACCTGCATGATAAACTGTTGGCTACAGCCTTCTTGAGCTATTGGAAAGCCAGTTCACAAACACAGATTCAGATAACCTTATCTGGCCTATTTAGTTACACAGTTAGTTAGTTATTGGTAAAGTCTGTAAGGGCAGTAGAGATGATACTATAGTGAGGGATAAACTCTGTTATAACCTGCTGTCAGGAGGACTGGCCCTACCTGCCTTTTGGTAACACACGTTTTCCATGTCTGGGTGACCTTCACTTTGCAGTTTCAGAATCAAGATAACTTACTTTTACCATTCCTATGTGACACTCAATCTATGTAAATGGGAGCAGAGTTGCCAACTCTTGCTAGAATGTGCTCTACTAGCCTTAGAAACATTATAAAGAAACTTTTCATCCAAAAAGACATTTTGTTGAAATCATACCACCCAAATGTATAAGAAAAAATTCTAATCTCTCCCTTGCTGCAGGTGGCAAGGGTACATGATGGTAATCCTTAGTTAGGTCGATAGAGGTGATATATTTAGTTCCATCCAGCTACTGTAATACTTCATCTGTCCTGGGCAAGAGGTACACATCTGCCTATTATTGTCTACACAAAACTGAACATTCTTCTCTTGTTTTAGCACCTGTTGGAGTCTGGATTATTCTTAGACTCAATATCGCTTGCACTTCTCCCAAGTGGTTTACTTGAATGGCTAAGACACCCTGTAAGGAGCCTGTCTGACTGGTCATTGGCTCCCTGTATCCACATGGCACTCTGTTATCTGGGTCAGCCCTGGCTTAATAGTGACCATGTCCCAAAACTCTTGTTCAACTGTTCAGATTTCCATAACTTGTGCAGAGTATAGCCGCTGTGGCAGTACTACCTCATCCAGTAAGGCATCAGTTCAAACCTCACTGAAGAAGTGTACCACCTGGTCCCCTATGATTCCTTTTATAACCCACTCATATACTAAGTACCAGTGTCTCTCCATTATGGTAAAGCTCCATCCTATTTACATGGTAGAACTTCTGTTTTGTTTCCTACCCAGCAGCTTTAGCAGATAGCTGAAATTACTTACCTTCCTTACACTAGTGAAAGGACCCTACCATGCTGACTGCAGCTTATTCTGTCTAGTATCTCTTTTCCTGACAACATGCTCTCAGGTTCTTACTTCCTGGTCACATCAGACCCTTTGCTGCTGTTCTCCTTGTGGTAAGTGTTGCTATACCAACCCCACAAGCTCCCATACCATAGCCATGAAATTCAGTGCATACCACACAACAGAATCTTTGTGGGAATCATGTTCATCCCCCCATCACGATTAAGTGAAGGACCCCGTTTATCTTGTGATGATAAAATCATTTAAATAAAAATCTGTGGTTTCCTGGGTTACCTGTCTGTATAAATAAAACAAAATGAGACATAGTTTTCCCACTGCAGATTAAGCTAATATGTGAATTCTATCATCATGGTCTTGAAAGGAGAGGAAAACATACCCATCACACCACTTGTTTATGGATGGCAGGTGATAGAACATATTCTTTTAATTTTTTTATCCTACAGTACTTCAACAAACAGGACTGACAACAGCTTAGCTCTATGTCTGTCAGCCTTTATTAGGAAAGCCCACCCTGCTAAAAATTCCTAACAGAATATTTTCTGTCTTTGTTGCCTCAATAGATGACAAAGTTACTACCTAAGGATACCTATTAATACTGTCTACCAGCACCAAAATATACTTCTTAGCCATGGTGCTTGGGGCATCGGAAGGACAACAACAATCCAAGGCTATTCTCTAAAAGAGTTTCTTAGCGGTAGGTAATGGCACCAAAGGTGCATTAACCTTGCCTTGCACTTTGCCAGCCTTTTCTTGCTGCTCATAAATCTTGCAGTATCATTTCACATCTTTAGAAATCCCTGGCTAACACAAAGTTTTTATCAATCTAATTTTTATATGATCTGTACACAAATGACCTGAAAAATTAATACCATTAACTATGGCCATACACACAAACAGGGACATCGGTAGGCATACGCACTGTACGCACTTCAGTACAGTAAATGTAAGGGGGGGGTAGCTGCAGACTGGCAATAATAATGCAACGGGACCTTGACTCGAAGTAAGCTTACATTCTAAAAATTAAAAGAAATACACCAGAGGAGTAGGGTACAAAAACACCTTGATTGAGACTGCGCAGTAATTTGAAGCTCTTTAGGTGTTAAATGTTAGCCATTGTTTAACAACTAGTCAGTTGTAAGGTGATAAACTGATCAGTTAACACAGTCTGGCAGGTAAGGGAAGGCCACAATAAATCAAGCTGATTTCCTGGTTCTTAGATGCGGTTTTATCTCATCTTTTGCCGGATCTGTTTCTCGTATTGGTTGAAGTGCCAGAAATGACGTCAGCAGCAGAGGAAGTCCGTGTATCTCGGTACAACCCAAAAAACATGTTTCTCACATTTTAGTACTAAACACCAAATGGACACAGGTGCCTCTAAATCTGTCACCCAGTCCTGTCTTCATCCGAAAGAATCTTTATTAATTTTTCCCTTGGCTCCTGGCTCTGCTAATTAAAGAAAAAAAAATGAGTGTTCATACTATTTATTTACATGACTTCTCACTTCTGCCCACAAACTGCAGATGTATAAATCATCAAGAGAGAGTTTTTTTTCAAGGTACGGATTTCCTCTCATTGGTTTGTCAGCAAAGCACTGTTTTATTGGAGCAGTGCTGTGTTAATGGGAGGGGGTGTGGTTAAGGAAGTTGCAAGTTTTGTTTTAAAAAGTGCGGGATTGGGGTCATGCCTTTGCTGTTACTGATACTGGTAGGCTGCTACATTTATAATTAAAATAAAGTGGAATGCCTTTCGCTCCTTAATTCCAATGTTTTGAAAAAGATAACTGCGATTTATAGAGATCGTTTTTATCTATCTAAAATTAAATTAACTTGGAACTTGTTTTTGAATATAGTCAGATAGTGATTTAGAGGCTTTGCGAGTGCACAGACTACAGTGGTAAGTCAAGCAAACAAATTAATGTCAAATACTGTATTGTATATATATATATATATATATAGAGAGAGAGAGAGAGAGAAAGATGGCAGTATTATGCAAACAAGCCAGTATAAAATGAACATAGAGCTTTTATCTTTCACCTAAATTTAACAGTAGTATTTTATTACTCATGCTGTAGTACATATGGGCTGCCCTTTGCTTTACTGTATCTGTTCTAATGGAATGCTTTTTCATTTTCAGTGTTATGTTTACTGTTACATTTTTCAGTAATTTGCGGTGCAGGATTTAAGAGGCTGGTCTGCGAGGTAGTTTGGTTTGTACTTTATCTTTGGGAGTAAAGCAAGACTCTGTCAAGCAAAGCGGTGTTACATTTCTGAAAACTAAGGGAAAGCAACTTCTAAACATTATGGATAACAATTACAGCTGGTCTCCTAAAGCGAGAAATAGCAGCCTAAAGCAGGTCGAAGGTCTTTCTTTGGAAGACTTTTTTCTTGAAATCTTAAAGCTGGTTGCCATTGAATATCAGATAGTTTAACTGACATATATTGGTGACATAAATGGAGCAGTTATTGTATGTTACTTTTTTCTTAATGTATTTTTGAGTGATAATTATTTATGCAGTCTTCAGTGCCCTTTGGAAACACAAATAAGCGTAAAAAGCCATTCCTGTTTCGTGTAAGTTGTTAACAAGCTGTTTTTGGTTGCCCAGGGTTTGATTGCCTCAGTCTCAGTGCCCACGTCTGAGTCCATTAGCCACACAGTCTTCACAGGCTAGGTCCCTGTGATTAAGAAATAATTCAAACAAAAAATGAATGAATGTGCAGAAAACTGATCACCTTTTGATGTAGTTCAGTCTACCTGCACTACCTACAGAAAATACATGCTTATACTTGTCTTTTGCATATGAATAGTGTATAATCATCTCTGATGTAAAAAAACATAGTTATGCCCAGACCTTTGCGTTGTAATATTGCTTGCCTGTTATTTGCAATTGGAATAATGTTATAACTGGAGCTCTGCAATAAGTATATTTCTTGGTGTTTGACTACAGAAATGTGAACTGGACTTTTTTATGGTATTAATATGTGTACTCTGGGCATAGTAATGTATGAGGGTACTGTTTGTGCTTGTATGACCACAGAAAATGGATGTTGCTGGTAGGAAAGGACCTTTTTGGCTGGATGTTATTGTATAGCACTTAGACTTTTCAATGCTATGTACTGGTACTTGTGTGAATGCACCTCTGCGATTAGCTACCAAATTGTGGTACAGAAAATTCAGGGTGACTATCAATATGAGTGAATCTTTGTGGGACTGACTACAATGATGTGGTACATAGACTTGTCAGTGCAACACTGTTACCTAAAGCAAGTCTGTGTAATAGAGTAGTACATCCAAGAAAACAGCATTCATCAGGAAGATAATGGTTACATATCACATAAGCATGCAGCCCTTGTAGTAACATGTATCAGCTATAGTTTCAAAAAAATCCACCACTACTATGGTGTTACCAGTGTTACCTCCCTCACATGACTTTTTGTTCTCCATCCTCTCACTATGGACATATGAACAGACCATGCCCATATTGGTTACCCTGCAAACATTTTAACCCAAGACCTGGTAAATAATCAGACCAGCGGTTTCCAGTTTTGCCTGTTGAGCATGCTATAAAGCTTTAGATTGCCCCATATAGGTTCATTTATTCCTGTGTGTAGTGCTTGATGCCCCTTTTGTGTAGTTGCTCCCTGCTGGCTAGACAGAAGTCACCATTATTGTCCATTTTCTTCACAGTGTTACATTGTCTTTCTGTTAACCAGTTTCTCATGTCTTCAGGCTCATGTCTGCAAGCTCCCGGCACCACAAAAGTAGTGATCTAAAATCTATTCAGTCATTTATTAAAGTAAGTGCTTCTTTTTGCAATGAAACCACTAATACTGTCTTCTGGCTTTCTTCTGTTTGTTCTAAGCCATTTTTATAAACTTTAGATATAAACTTAACCCATTACAGTGCAGTGATGTCCCCAAGTCTGTATGTACTTACATCTTATTGATGACTCCCGGCATCAAATATAGGCCAGGATTCACGAAGGCTTGCACAGAGTCTAAGAGTAGTGTAAGACTCCATGGAGCCTTCGCGATCCAGGAACAGCCCTAAATTCCGTGTAAGAGACCAGCTAAAACGTCTCTTACATGGAGTGGGCGTGGATATGCTAATCACCTCACTTGCGCCGAAAGGCATGCAAATGAGGTAGATTAGCGATCCAGGAAGCCCAAAGCAGCCTGTGTAAGAGCCGTTTTAGCTGCAGAAATGTACTCAGTTGACAACTGAGTACGTTTCTGCAAAAAACGCAATGGAGCCATGTCAGCTCCAAATAAAGGGTGCATATGTGTCAGGCAGCATGCCAATGGCCAAATATGTGGCCATTGGCAAGGTACCCCGATGCAAATATAAGAAATATTTTTTTTTCGGCGATTGCCGATGTTTAAACGCAGCGCAGCCCCGCGCAAACGGGCTGCGCTGTATAAAACATAAAAATGAAGGTTATAAACCCACAAATGTGGGATTTATGCAATACATGTATTTACAATGCAGGGACCAGCAGACATGGCATGGTTGAGTTAATAATAATTAAATTAATAAATTGCTAAATTAGGGAGAATTAATTATGCAATTAAATGCATTATAAAAGGGGTGGTGTTTGATGTTGGAAAATGTATTCCAGGAGAAGGCGAAGGCCGAGGTACCAGAATTAAAAGAACCTTATCAAACATTTTAGTGTTTGTGTTCCTGTTTCGTATATCAAGCTATTTTGAAGTGTTGGAGCTTTGGAGGTGCGTGTTTTTGAAGCAGTCATGTCTGTGAATACAACCAGTGCCGCTCTGTTGGGAGTACAGTCAACTCAACCAGTTAATTTGGCTTCCATGTGGAAAGAAAGGGAAGAGAAGATGGCAATAAGCGATCCTTGGGAATGTACTGCCATTGATTTTTCGGAGAAATATGTGGAACTCGAGAGGGCTATGGTGAAGGAAGTAACAACCTTCTATGATTTGAAGTTATTAGAGAAGTACATTAGCTCTAATATAACGCCCAGGGGTTTGAGAGTTGAGTGGTTGCCTGCTTTCGAATTTTCAGAGGATGAGGCAGATTTGTCTTCAGAATGGAAAGCTATTTCTCTCAAATGCACACTCGGTTGGCTGAGTGTGTTGGTGAAAAGAAATGAAAGAACTTTGGAAAAAGTTTGTGCCTCTATTCTACTTTTGCAGGAAAGACTCATTGAGGAGAGTACTGTGACTGTGTTCAACAAGAATCTCATTGATATCAAAAACAGGGTCTCTAAAATTGAAGCGGAGGTAATTTCAAGAAAAAAAAGGAAATTCCTCTGTGATGTTAGAGACCATGATACAGGCAAGCAGTATTCTTGGCAGTATAGCTTTAAAAAGAAGCGTGGCACTTTTCGTGACGTCAGAAGTGGGTCGAGATCTGGCATGGGAGACACCTCGGCGTCTTCAGTAGATGAATCTAGCAGCAGAAAAAGCGTTTCTTTTGAGAGCTTGAATGTGGAACAGGAGACAGCAGCCGAAGTAAACAGAGCAGTTGGTAATTCAGGACAGAGTCCGGTACAGCAAAAGGGTAAAGGGTGCCGCTTTCAAAATAAGGGGAGAAGAAGATGATAATCTGGAGAAAGCAGTCAGAATGGAAAGCAGCTCTTTGAACCAGGGTTGTTTGAATATGGGCGAGTTGCAGCCCAATCATGGATTTATTGAAACTTTTTGCACAGACATTTGCGAAGGTGAGAGTTACAACATTTTGAACATTTCAGACTTTAATATTACTGAATGTGCAAAACAGGTGTTGTTTAAAGGCACAAAGTTTGTTCCAGTATGTTTTCCATCATGGGCTGATATTTCTTTGGAAATTAGGGAATTTTGTAGGAAATTATATTTAAGAGAATTTTTTTCTGACAATGAAAGTATTTCAAATGTTGCAAATGTTGCTAATGTACAGGAGGATGATGATAATTTAGAGAATTTAGAGAATTTAGATAATTTAGATAATTCTCTAATGAATATGACATTACATGAGAATGAATTAGTGGATATTTATGTACATGAGGATGTTTGTGAAAATGAAGCAAATTTTGCATTTAACACTGGATATGGGAGACTGGTTGTTCCTAAAGTACCATACAAAAGTGAATTTATTCCACCCAAGAGAAGCATGGCCATAAGTATATTTGAAAAAACATTGCTGAAAATATTGGAGGAAGAACATAAAAAAATTTGTAAAGGGAAGAAAAAATACAATTTAAATAGGGATGAATGGAAGGCCTTATCTGATTTAAAAAAGTTCAATAAGCAGTACGTGTTTACTCAGGCTGACAAAGGAGGGAATTGGGTAATTCTATCCAGGGACAAATACAATACAATAGCTTTAGATTTGTTGTTGGATGTAAACACTTATGTAGAACTGCCTTCCAATATGTTCAAGGAGTATAATTCACAGTTATTAGAATTACTTGAGAGGGGAGAAAGGTTAGGTTTCCTGTCATCCGTAGATGTTAGAAAATTGCATTTAAAAAATCCCAAGAGTGCTAGATTTTTCATTATTCCCAAAATACATAAAGACATTAGGAATCCACCAGGTCATCCCATTGTTTCGGGCAAAGGAGCCTATTTGCAAAATGTTGGAATATTTTTGGATTCTTTGTTAAAATGCTATTTGGAGAGAGTACAATCATATGTGAAAAATACAAATGATGTATGTATGAAAATAAGGGACATCAAATGGGAGCATGACTTTTACTGGACTAGTGTAGATGTAAAATCTTTATACACTAGTATCAATAGACATCAAGGTTTAAAAGCAGTGGAAAAAATGTTAGGGGATGGACCCAGGACTCATTTTATTCTCAGTTTGTTGGATTTTTGTCTAACTCACAATTGTTTTGAATTTGAAGGGAGACATTTTTTACAAAAGGAGGGCACAGCTATGGGGGCAGCTTTTGCGCCCTCATATGCAATTTTGTTTATGGCCCATTTTGAAAATTGTTTTATTTATCCCTCAGAATTCTATAAGAACAACGTAGTAAAATATGTGAGATTTATTGATGATTTGTTGTTTTTATGTAGGGGTAATTCAAAAGATTTTGAGAAATTTGTTTCAGAGATTAAAGAAAATTCTTGGGGGTTAGATTTCACCTATACAATTGGGGGAGAAAGTATCCAGTATTTGGATGCTGAGATATATTTGAGTCCAGACAATAAAATACAATATAAACCATTTCAAAAAAATACAGCAGCTGAGAACTTTTTGCATGCTTCAAGCATGCATAGTGACTATCTGCTCAAGTCCTTACCAATTGGAGAATTTAAATGCATTGGGATCAATACTTCAGATAAAAAAAGGATTCATAGTGAATTCAACAAGGTTGAAGAAAGACTTAAGGAACGGGGTTATTCTAATGAGAACATCAGAATAGCAAGAGGTAGGGTGGAACGGGAATTAGGTCTTGGGAGGACATCTGGAACTATGAGAAAATCTTGGAGAGAAGTGAATGAAAATTCGGATTCCCACCAAGCAGATTTGGGGGAAGAGAGGTCTAAGGATAGTATGTTTTTTGTCACCAAATATTCACAATTTTCTAACATAGTAAGGGAGGTGGTGATGTGATTTTGGCCTATTATCACTGGAGATGACAAAGTAGGAAAACTTTTTCCATCTAAGGTTACCTTTTCGTATAGCAGATATTCAAATTTAAAGGAAATATTGAATGTTAGAAATACTAATACATATAGGAAGAATATCAAAAAAGGAACCTTTAGATGTGGAAGTTGCAAAATTTGCAGCAGGGTCAGAAGTTTGGACGGTACAAAAATTAATGATGTAATGTATAGGGCCCTGGAATATTATGATTGCAACTCTACAGGGGTGGTATACATTATAGGATGTGGTTGTGTGAGACAGAGGTGGTATATAGGCCAAACAACTAGAAAGGTCAAGCTTAGAATTCTTGAACATTTGGGTGACATAAGACATAAAAGAATGGAAAGTCCTGTTGCCAAACATTTTTGTGAACAACATAAGGGGGTTCCTGAGGAATTCATATTTTGCGTGTTGGGTAGGCCCAATGCTTTTGGAAATGAAGTGGTTTTTCGTGATAAATTATTACAAATGGAATCTAGGTTTATTCTCAACTATAAAACTTTGTTTCCGAATGGAATGAACATGGAAATCTAGAATGAATATTTCCACATATTTCTTAGAGTAATAATCTATTTTAGAAAAAATCTACCTTTTAGAAAGAATCTAAGGTTGATGTATGAATTCTAAATTTTGTAAAAATGTGATGTTATAATAACATTTAGTAATGTAGTTATTTATTAATAATAGTTTAGGTGGATCAAAAATGTTCATATATAATTGATAGTATATTTAATGAAGTCAGAAATTATGAATGTGAATGAAGTCAGTATTTTTTTTTAAAGTGAAATGGCATGGTTGAGTTAATAATAATTAAATTAATAAATTGCTAAATTAGGGAGCATTAATTATGCAATTAAATGCATTATAAAAGGGGTGGTGTTTGATGTTGTAAAATGTATTCCAGGAGAAGGCGAAGGCCGAGGTACCAGAATTAAAAGAACCTTATCAAACATTTTAGTGTTTGTGTTTCTGTTTCGTATATCAAGCTATTTTGAAGTGTTGGAGCTTTGGAGGTGCGTGTTTTTGAAGAAAAGCTGGATATAGTATGTTCCATTACTGCTCTGATATATTCACCACTGACAAATGGAGGACTGAAAGTAGTCTGATTTGGAAGAGAAAAATCTTGGTCTGGGGACAGAACTGAATAAACGCAGATGAAATGGAGGCAGTAAGGCGTAACTTCAATGGAGGAAGGATTAGAGACCTAGAAAGACCATAGAATTATGCATGAATGTCAGTGTAATATGCAACCCAATAAAATAATTTAAAATGTGATTTTTATGCTGCTTGATCCATTTATCACCTTTACTTTCCTGCTGGGGGATGAGTGGGATTGCAATGGTGCTGTGACTTGGACAGTAGTGTGTGTGTGTTATGACATGCTGGGGGGGGTTAGCATCCTGAGAATTGTGAGTACAAATCTGAAAATCCTGGCTACACCTCTGCACACAAATGACCTGAAAAAGTAATAAAATTGGCTATGGCCAGCAATGTCATATGGTAGGCTTTTTGGATTATCAACTGCTTTATCTCTTTTTCGCTTTAGCCATCTTTCTGGAGTCTATTCTGTGCACAGTAATCTCTTGCCTCAATATGAGGACTTCCCTGCCTTTGAGAATAAAGCTCTTCCTTGGCTGCCTTCCTCTGGCAGGATCTGAGAGCTACATCTGTCTAAATTTTCTCCTTGTGATACTCCTCAGCTGTGTCTCAGATTTAGGCTTGTTGCTAGCAATCATTAATTTCTAGAATGTAACCTCTTCCAGTGGTATTCCAGTACCTTTTCACATTGATGGCACAAATTCAAGCTTGCTTCTACCATCTAACCCTTTTCTTGAAGTAGTTGCATCACCAGCCTCTACCTGAGGTATGGGCAGAGGCAGGGTCTCTCTCCTGTTGCCTTCTCCTTGTGAGTTTTCATGCTGGTGGCATGTAATTGCATGCAAACATGGTACTGGGCCATCAAAATCATTACCTGGGAAGCATAAAACATGTCACCTGCATGCCTTCCTGCCTCTTTCTCAGTCTAAGAGAACCTAACAAATGCTATTTGAAAACGTGTCCCTCCCATGGCCATAGCACCACTGGACTGTCCATGCAATGAATCTTCTTTTCTAACAATTGCAGGCTTAACAATAGTTATTTCTGATGCAGTATCCCTCTTAGAATGGTTTATTTACAATCTACCAGGACAGCATGCAGGCCCTTGTGGTAACATGTATCAGTTATAGTTTCAAAAAAATCCACCACTATTATGGTGTTACCAGTGTTACCTCCCTCACATGACTTTTTGTTCTCCATCCTCTCACTATGGACATATGAACAGACCATGCCCATACTGGTTACCCTGCAAACATTTTAACCCAAGACCTGGTAAATAATCAGACCAGCGGTTTCCAGTTTTGCCTGTTGAGCATGCTATAAAGCTTTAGATTGCCCCATATAGGTTCATTTATGCCTGTGTGTAGTGCTTGATGCCCCTTTTGTGTAGTTGTTCCCTGCTGGCTAGACAGAAGTCACCATTATTGTCCATTTTCTTCACAGTGTTACATTGTCTTTCTGTTAACCAGTTTCTCATGTCTTCAGGCTCATGTCTGCAAGCTCCCGGCACCACAAAAGTAGTGATCTAAAATCTATTCAGTCATTTATTAAAGTAAGTGCTTCTTTTTGCAATGAAACCACTAATACTGTCTTCTGGCTTTCTACTGTTTGTTCTAAGCCATTTTTATAAACTTTAGATATAAACTTAACCCATTACAGTGCAGTGATGCCCCCAAGTCTGTATGTACTTACATCTTATTGATGACTCCCGGCATCAAATATAGGGCAGGATTCACGAAGGCTTGCACAGAGTCTAAGAGTAGTGTAAGACTCCATGCAGCCTTCGCGATCCAGGAACAGCCCTAAATTCCGTGTAAGAGACCAGCTAAAACGTCTCTTACAAGGAGTGGGCGTGGATATGCTAATCACCTCACTTGCGCCGAAAGGCATGCAAATGAGGTAGATTAGCGATCCAGGAAGCCCAAAGCAGCCTGTGTAAGAGCCGTTTTAGCTGCAGAAATGTACTCAGTTGACAACTGAGTACGCTTCTGCAAACACAATGGAGCCATGTCAGCTCCAAATAAAGGGTGCATATGTGTCAGGCAGCATGCCAATGGCCAAATATGTGGCCATTGGCAAGGTACCCCGATGCAAATATAAGAAATATTTTTTTTTTCGGCGATTGCCGATGTTTAAACGTTAGCGCAGCCCTCATAAACGGGCTGCGCTGTATAAAACATAAAAATGAAGGTTATAAACCCACAAATGTGGGTTTTATGCAATACATGTATTTACAATCCAGGGACCAGCAGACCAAAAAATAACATGGCCACCGTTTAGTGGTTGCTAAGTGGGGAAGCTGAGTCTAAGACATGTAACTAAGCATTAGTAGGCAATCTGATGTAAATGAGTGTTAGGATACTGAATTCCACTGTCACATAGCAAATGAGCACATTCTGAGTAGTGTAAGATATACATAAGGGGGAGGAATAGAGTAGGAGATAGATGACATCACAGGGGGGAATGGTAGAAATAAATGCAGTTCATTGGAGGTCAGTGTTACATGACGGATGTCAGACACATATCATGGAAAGAGGAGTGCCACAACATAAGCATGGGAAAGTCAAGAAATGGAAGGTGTACACTGTTGCTTACACCAAAGTTTCTTGCTGGGCGTGCATGCGCACGTGTGTGCACCATGAAGCGCGAGTAGGGCAGTGTGCGTGCGTGTAAGGCAGACTGAGCATGTGGGAGCCTGTTGGCAGACTTGTAACACTGTTTGCGCTGGTGTGCGCATGTTTTAACCCGAATAAGCAGATTCTGAACCGTGTAAGCATGTGTGCGCACATGTAAGCCACTGTGAGTGTGTTTCTGCTGGTTTGCGTGTTGCTCCCCACTGAGGAAACAGAAAGGAAAAAGGAAGCAATAGAATTAGTAGGAAGCTAGCAGGGAATACTGCTGGAGCTAGCAGGTGAAAACAATTAGAAGCAGGCAATTACACAGGCAGAATAGTAGCTCAGCCAAGCACTTAAAACTCTGCAAACAGCAGTGCAGGATGTTTCTCTCAAGAGACACTGCAAGACAGGAGTAAGCTATTAGAAGTGAAAACTGAAAAAGCTGAACTCAGAGCAGAAATGCTAGGGGCTGCCATAGCTGTCATAAGGAGACATAGGCTACTTGCTGAGGGTGGTGACAATGCAAATGGTGCCAGACAACCCACAGTGAGGAGACGGAGAAGAGTGTACAGGCCCAGGGTCACCTACCACGGGTTACATGAGCTGGAGATAGTAGAGCGCTACAGAGTGGACAGAGACCTCCTGCAGCAAACTTTCGAGCTGTGCAGGCCACACCTCACACATAGAACCAACAGAGGGGAACCCATCCCAGTGGAAACCAAGGTATGTGTTGGCCTAAGAATATTAGCAACAGGTACCTTCCAGAGACCAACTGGTGATATGATGGGGATATCACAGGCATCAGCCTCCAGGGTACTGCACCAGTTCCTGGATGCCATGTCAGTACATGTCGGTGATCATGTATATTTCCCCAATGCCCGTGAGGTATTGGCCAGCAATATGCGTCTCTTCCAGCAAATAGAAGAATACCCTGAGGTAGTGGGTGCAATAGACTGCACGCACATACGCATCAAAGCACCAGCCGGTGAGCGGGGTAGGGTCTACATTAACTGCAAGGGCTTCCCCTCCATCAACTGCCAGGTCGTGTGTGATGCCCAGGGCATAATAATGAATGTGTGTGCTGGGTGCCCTGGGAGCTACCATGATTCCCATATCTGGCATTTTATGCAGCTGTACCAGACATTTGCCAATGGGGACATCCCACATGGACACCTAGTGGGGGATGCAGGTTATGCACTGGAGCCGTTGCTGATGACACCCATCAGAAACGCACACACACCTGAACAGGAACGCCATAATGAGGCATACACACAAACACGTAATGTAATAGAGCGTGTATTTGGGCTGCTCAAGTCACGGTTCCAGTGTCTGGACACATCTGGTGGAGCTTTGCAGTACTCACCAACTACATGCACCCAAATTGTCATGGTATGTGCTATGCCACATAATATGATCTTGCGAAAACAGCTGCAGCAGGACCAGCATAGGGCTGGGCCAAACAGCCCCCCACCATTGCCAAGGCCATCACAGGTAGAGCGTGACTCGGAGGAGGAACAACCTGAGCCTGCCCCAGTAGGCAGAAGGAGGCGTGCCCAGTATGCCCTGGCCTTGGCAAAGAGGCAATGTATAGCACATACACTGGCTCAGTAGGAACCCTGGGAATGATACCCCTCTCTGACTCACTCATATAATAACTGGGATGCCTAAGTTGACATAACCTGATCTCAAACATGTACAGGGAGTGTAGTATGTGCATCCGACAGAGGCAGCCCTGCAGCACCACCTGAGGCATGAATGCCATGTGTTAAGCAATGTAACACCATGTAGTATATGCACACTTGATGACCCTGACTAACATCCTACCCTCACCAAGCATGATGCCACAATATGACGATGAGATGATCAAGTGCAATAATTGGCTGAAGTATTGCAGTTAGTCAAAGGGGATCCAATGTGTGCCAGCCTGGGATGACATGCTGAGCATGACATGATGCTCCACCTACTAGGGGTGGCGTGCACCTATCAGTCCAGATCTTATGGATACTGGCAAAGGCTGCTGTTACCCACAGCATGCCCTGAATAGGTAAGGCTCAAAACACAAACCCACCTCCATAGGTATCACAAGGGATAAGAACCTAGATGTAATGCTACCTAATGCCAGAAGTCTAAACAGCAAGATGCATGCAGTCTAAACTCCCCCAGTATGGAGAATGTTGATATCTGTTCTGTAATAGAAAACTGGGTCAAGGCTCACAACAGCACTGTAACATTACCAGGTTACACCTCATACTGTGCTGTACAGCCTCAAAACCTGGAACAAGCTACAAAAGGAGGGTGACTAGCAATTATTGTCAAGGATAACCACACCCCCATGTTGGTACCACAACAAGAAGCAGCATGGACTAGCCATGGTCAAGTAACAGTGGCTAAAACTGCCTCCCAGTTTATAGCCTGCTACAGACTACTGTCCTAACACCAGGAACTGCACCTGGCCTATGTTGGAATACATGAATATATCAAGCCCTCCAAACCACATTATATTGTGTGACTGAAAATACTCAGACATAGACTGGGAGAATTATACTAGCTCCAACACTGTAGGACAAAAGTTCCTAGAATCCATAAACCAAAATGCCCAGGAACAACGTACCACTCCCACAAGAGGGGTAAGCATACTGGATGTGATAATCAGCAACATGGGTACTGGATGGCAAGATGAGAAGTGTATCCCTCACTGGTAAGACCAGACCATAGAGTAATCACACTGGATATACACATCCTGACCACAGTCCCTGGCCAGAAAACCACAGTGAAAAACATGTGTAAAGCAAAAGTTGCACTCCTCCAAACTGATGTGGAATCCATTAAAGGCCCTGTGCAGGTGCAAAGTATGGGCCACACCTCAGAACCTGTTACACAGGCATTCCATGAACACTGCCAGGAATGCTTGGATTATGCAATCCCAAATAAAACCAAGACACAATGCCATACATGCAGGCATCTGGCATGGTGGACTCCAGCCATTACCAAACCATGCAAGAGAATGAGGAAGCTACTACATGATACAGCAAACATAAAAAGGGAAGTAATCACTGATCAGTAGTATGGCAATAAAATATGTCCACACATACAATTCACTAAGGCCAGCTACAACAAGTTGAATCTGTGAATCTTGAGGCAATGTTACACCTGCCCCAAGTACACAGACAACCCTGAACTCCCCCCAAGAAATACAAATATATGTGAGAGATGCAATCATTTATTCAAACCGGAGGCTGAGTTCCCTCAACTCAGTACTGTCAAAACTAGTCAGGAGGAGAAGGTAACCACACACACCACAAACCCAGTCCCACATAGACCTATCACAACTGCAAACCAAAGACATAAACACAGAAAAACATTCCCGGAGGCCCTAATTACAAACACACCACACCAACAGAGGCCTCCAAAGCAGACACCCAAGCAACCACAACCTCCAAACATAGCACATGCAACACATAGTACACAAAGCTGGTGTGCCAAACAGTCACAGGCCAGAAGGAGAAACAACATGCCTGATACAGTTGTAATAGGTGACTCCATAGACAGACACACTGCTGTCCCGCTCATCAGACTGAACAAGGGAAAGGGTACAGTAAGCTGCCTGTAGGCTGCTACAATACACCACATAACACAAGTACGCAGGTCACCCCAAAGCAAGTAGAAATATGATTCAGTCATTGTCCATGCTGGCATGAATGACCTGAGATGTACCTCCCTGGACTACATGAAAAGAGACATAGATGAGCTCTCCGATTATGTAGTCCAGGCTGGTATGACACTGACCATTTGCAGCATCCTACCCTGACCAAAAATGATGCCACAGTACAAACACAGAATGATCAGCTTTAACAAGTGGCACAAGTACTGGTGTCATTCCAAGGGGATCCAATGTCTGTCTGCTTGGGATGTCATGCTTGACAAGCCATGCTGCTGTTCCAGGGATGGCTTGCACCTGTTACCCCTAGGCGTCTGGATATTGGATAAGGCTTTTGTCACCTCCATACAGCCTTTCATAGGCAAGGCTGAAAAGACTAACCCACCACCCTAGAAAACATAAGTGGAAAGAAACAGAAGGGTAATGCTGACCAATGCCAGACATGTAAACCTCAATATGCATGCTCCCGAGGCCCTCCCCAGTATGGAGAACATTGATGTCCGTGCAGTGACAGAAACCTGCAGCAAGCCTCCTGACAGCACACCAGCACTACCAGGTTATGCCTCATATCATGCGCTATGGCCCCAAAACCTGGACTAAAACATGAAAGGAGGGGGAGTATCCATATTCAGCACAGACACCCATACGTCCAGGTAACTGGCAATGCACAAAGCATCAGAGACCACCCATGTGCAACTAACCATAGGCAAAACTGCTGTACAGTCTGTAGCATGCTACAGACCACACTCTCACACACAGGAACCCCACCCAGCCGTCCTGAAGACACTGGACAGTATGAATGTCCCACCAAATACCAAACAAAGTACTCACAAATTACCACATAGGTGGTAAACCATTATGTATGGAAGGAGTAATCAGGGACCTAGGGACACATGTGGACAGTAACCTGTTATGTGACACTCACATTGCCAACGTGGCTAGGAAGACTATCTATATTGGACACCATATCATGAAAGGATTCACATCTACGTCAACAGAGGTCATTGTGCCCCTATACTGTTCTCTTATCAGACCCATAATCTAGTACAATGCCTCATTTGGGATGTACCTTACCTGACACCTGCAGCAGTTAGAAAGAAATCAAACATACCTCACTAAGAGGATAAAGGGTCTCAAATATATGTCATATGCTGCCTGGCTGTAGACACCCCAGCTGAATGCAGTCACATACTGCCTACACAGAGGCGTTGTATGTCTGTTGTACAAGGCCATGTCCAACACAGGAGTAATGGACATGCTCCACCCCAGAAAACCCAAAGCCATCGGAGCTGTGAGAGTGAGAGATGTCAACCTCAACACATAATGAAATAGGATGTGCTGGAGGGACAGGTACATAACCCTGAGGCTCCCTACACCCTGGAACAGAATCCCACTCCATGTTAGGCAGAGCCTCTCACTGATACTCTTCAACAGGAATCTTGCCAAGTGGATGGATGATCGTAGATGTACACTGGGGGTCTTCACTGTGTCACGTCCAGACAGAGGCACAGTAAAGTAAATCATAAATGGCCATAATATTCACATAGCAAGGGGTGGTGAAAGCCACACACACTCTGGCTAGGCTTATAAATGCCCTAGGGTGGATACCCTAGTATGAACCTATGAACCTATGAAGATACAAATTGTACAGGACACTAAGGATAATCACAAGGCTTTCTTAACTGATTGTAGGAACCTTGTTGGGAATTCACAGATATGCTCTGAATCACTCAAATATTACAAACAACATACCAAACACACACACATATTGTCAACATCCAACCTGACAGGTGCAGTGCAAACCCCCCCCCCCCCCAAGAATGCAAAATATCTATCCCAGCAGACTGCTGGCCCCCTGACATTGTAAATGCTGAGGTAACAGCCAGCATCGACAAAGCAAAACACACAACAGCAATGGTATGAGATGGTGTCCTGGGCTGAGTCCAACATGGACTCCAAGAAGAATGGAATGCCAAAGCACACTACTGCTCAATGTCAGCCTTACCACAGGATATGTACCCAAAGAGCAGTGTACAACAACAGTGGTTCTTCTCAACAAAGGTGTTGCCTGAATGGATACTGCAAACTACCACCCCAGAATCCTGACAAGCTTGGTCTGCACAGCTATGGAAAGGATCAGCATATACCGCAGACATAAAGATATTGGGGACCTACTGACACCGGACCCTACCCAGTGTGGCTTTCTTAAGTGCAGATCATGCCCCTTAAACATGTTTGACTCATTTAAAACAGTCATTAAGGTCATTGATGAGGGCAATGTGGTCCACACAGCGTAGCTGGACCTTGCAAAGGCTTCCATACAATACCCCACGTGTTCATTATAGATAAGCTCACCAGCTTAAATATAAACCCCTATGTCAGTAGAGGGGTTGCAAACCAAACCAGACCAAGGACAGAACTGATATGGTCAGACATGCTGCAGCCATCAAAAGGGACACACAGAAACAGACAACTGGTGCCATAACCATGTTAGCAAGCTAATTGCAGAAAAGTGTATAGTCAACCCCTGTGGATATACAGTAAGTGCCCACCAATTACCACATAGGTGTTAACCCATTAAGTACTTAACATGTAATGAGAAACCTGGGGACACAAGTTGATAGATATCCTGCATTGGACAAGCATGTGGCTGTAGTGGTTACAGAAACATACCATATACCCACCTAATCATGAAGGTTGTCAGATCTAGATAAGGGGAGGTCATTGTGGCTCTGCAGTCATCCTTAATCAGCATTACAATTGACTGCAATAGCCCCTGTGGGATGTACATCAGCAGACACCTCCATAAACTGTAAAGTCCCCAAAAGTACCTCACCAGGAGTATCAAAGAGCTTGAACAGATGCTATGTGTTGCCTGATTAAACAAACTGCAGCTCCACACACTGCCATACTGCCCACCCAGAGGCAAGCTGTGCCTGATGTATAAAGCCATGTCCAAGCTGGAATCAATGAACATACTTCACCTTGTACAATCTGAATGGCAGTGAGCTATGCATGAGAGACATGAACCCCAGCACTGACATACATAGGACAAGCTGTACTGAATGATCCATAACACAGAAGCCACCCCCACTCTTGAGTAAACTCCCAGTACAGGTTAGCCAGAGAGTCACTCATCGACTCTCCTCAAGAGGAATCTTGATGAGTGGATGGGAGATGGTAGGTTTACCCTGGGTATCACTGTTATGTCACGGGTAGACGGAGGCACAGTATACTAACCATGACATATGCCATGGCAAACTCCACTTACAATGTGTGTCGAAGGACAAACACACTCTCCGACTAGCATTACAAATGGCCTAGGGCACATTGCTAGCGTTTGCCAATGTACACCTATGTTGTGGAATACACTACCAATGTTGGACAAGCCTGGTTTAAGTAGTTCATATCTGAACATAATGCAACATGGTCAGATGTGCACAACTGGCCCCTAACCAGGCTGCTGTGCTCACTATGAAAATGTAAAGCAGTGATAGGACTAAAGCCCAGGATACTGTCCACCACAGTGAAAGTACTGAACCAGTACACTATACGGTACTACAGTGTTAGGTCAGTATGAAAGGATGTTGACAACTGTATGCAAAGTATCCCATGCAAACCTGCAGGCACAGTATAATCCCTGTTGTGTTCAGACACAAAGCAGTTGGACAGTAACTACACAACATGACACACAACACACAACCATAAACGTGAGATATTGTTGAAGTTCACACTCATCTACAAATGTGGTGGGCTGCAGAGTTCAACATATGGAAAGCTCACACTGGGCATGCTCGCACACTTTGATAAATGAGACATATGTCAGACAACATGCCATGGAAAGCCTGAACTGGGCATGCTCACACACACAGGCCAAATCTCAGTTTAGCAGTTGGCCACACATATCTGGTATTTGTACGTGTTATTCCAGGAACCAACCACATTACAGCAATCTGCCCAGTGCACACAGTTAAATGACTACAGAGACATACGTGATATAGTGGATCCCTCTCATATTCAAACAAGTTGTTCATAGAAACAGGGAATGCTATGGCAATAAAGACCTGCAAACAGTCTATCAGCAACAAATATTGTGCATCTGACAATTAAACATATGGGTGTAGAGACCAACACTAGGCTGTTTGCCCTAGGGAATGACAGCTTAGCCAGAGTGTGCTTGGCGTCTGCCGCCCCAGTACAGTAGGCTACTGTGCCACTGTAAAGTAGGTCACATAAGGCACCGTGTGAGGCTAGTATGCTGTGCCTCTGTCAAGCAGGGACACAATGGAGATCCCAGGGGTTGAATTTGCTAAGCCACATCCATGTTGTTGGTGTGTGCTGGAAGAGGGTTGGTGAGGACCTCTAACAGTAAGTGGGCATCAATAACAGACTGAGGGGAGCCTTATCTGCATTGTCTGGACAATTTCGCTGTCAACACTTTGTCGTGATGATTATGAGGGATTGAAGTGTCGTGCCAGTACTGTCCAGAGATGTCCTCCCTCTGTGGGCTACTGCTCTGCAATGTATTAGCTCACTCTGTCTGTTGGACAGCCCATGTATGGCTGGTGTACACCTGACAGGTGTCCTGTTGTGGAGCAGTCATGGGTATATTTGGGATAGCATGATCAATGCAAACTTTCCACATGCTCACAGAATGCAATTGTCAAGGATTATGCAGAGTGGCCTGTATACTACCCCAGCATGGGTCCTTTGAAGTCTTCCACCTCAGTCTTCACAAGTGTAAAGTCTGCTTTTGATAAATACACTTTGTTTGCAGTGACAACCTTGCCTGGGGGTGGGGATGGGATATGGATGTCCAGGGAAAGGTGGGTATGGTCAGATATCAACAACGGTGGTCTACCTCTGGTGTGGAACAGTGAGTACCCATGTTGCAGATGGTCAGGTGCAATATGTATTCCCCCTTGTGGCTATGGTGAGTGGTTCTGCCATAGCACATGGACTCACAAATGGTAATGGCTGTAGGGTAATGTTGTAGAGGCCTGAGTAGTTCCCACACACAATATACCTGTACCTGATGTTAACAACTGGAATGGTGTATGTGAACACCTGCATACCTTGGCACTGTTCCCAGGGAAGCAAAGTGTGTGTCCTGGATGTGGGAGGGGTGGTCCAAACTGGTTGTGTTGTGTGTTACAGGTCCTGTGGTCACGAAGCATGGTATAGAACATAACCTGCCAGTGCAATGTGCATATCTTACCCTGAAGTAGGTGGCTGAAAATGCATATATATGCTATCCCCCCACCTGACAGGTAGTACTAGATGTACATACCTCTGTAGAAATAATGATGCCAGCACCCTATAAATACTGCAGGTGCAGAACAGATGCCCCGTAATTCGGATAGTGTGCTCTGCTAATGCATAGAGTCCCCATGTTGGTGATGATCAGGGCGGTTCAACAGAAGGTGAGTATGTGAGGGTGTAGTGCCTGTGATTAGTTAGCACTTGCATATATGACTGCTCACGTGGACAAATGCCAGGTAAGTCACATGCAATGTGTCACAGGCAGCGTACATGTGAACAGGACAAACAGTGACGTTCTGTCAAGTGAGACATGGACATACATATAGTAAGCTATGCAGATGTCACTAGGAGTCCACAGAAGCTCTGTAACTCTGCATTGCAGGTGGGATCAGTGTTCCAGGGTAACTGCAAGCAAACATGCATGCAAACAAAGCTACAGTAAGCAGGGCTGCATGTAGTCCATTGCACAACAAACAAGCTGTACCACTTCCAGTAGGTAACAGTGCAAATATGCAGGCACTATACACATGTACATGGAAATACACAGGTCAGATGGCTAGGGTCCAATCTCAGCACACACAAGTGTACAGACCATGTACCGTCAGGATGTACAATAACTGGATGGAAACCCAGGTGCTCATACCTGCAGTAATACACATGTCAAATAACAGACACTGAGCCTTCACTCAGTGGTCCCATACTTAGTAGGATGTATGCTACCTGGCCTGCCACCACAGTATCCCTGACATGTATGGGGACTCTCCCTCCTGTGACAGTTAGTTTGTGTGTTGGGGCTGTCTAGCATGGTATGAGATGTGAGCTTGCAGTGCTAGGGTGCTCCTGTGTGTCCTGTACCAGTCGTGTAGTACTGCACACATACCAACATCCTCAAACATCCGCATTGCAGAGTCCAGTGTGGGCAACATGCCACTTGCAGTTTACATGTCCATCATTGCGTATCAATACTTTCATTACCTTATCCCCTGTGCTACCTATGTATGTAGCCTTCTGTTGACATCCTTACCACCAGTATGCCAACATGTGTAGATGATACACTATGGTACTTACCATGGGTGTAGACAACAGTACAAGACAATCATACCCTTACTGCATCAGGCATGCTGGGATATACCCACAATTATATCAGCACACAGCACTGTTAACAACATGATACTATTACTACACGTCTATGTAGTCACCCTGTGCATCAGCAACATGTTAACCTGTACCTGCACTGATGTTACAGATTGCAGGTGGTGGCACAGTTTCATCATATGCACAGGGTGTGAACTTGGTATGCCTGAGTCTGCCACTGATACCACCAATTGACATGTATGTGTATGTGTGTTGGTGAGGGACAGCAGTACAAGGTGGGGCAATGTTGATGCAGTGTGTGCGTGTATGCGGTAGCCCTAGGTGTTGTCAATTCGCATGTGTGTATGGATGCACACAGTTCCACCTCATGGCTGCCATATACTGGTGTTTGTGGACAGCCATAGACTGTACCTGCCAGGTCATACAGATCAGTGTCTGTGGCCACGGACACGGTACCTGTGCCTTGCAGGGGTGCTACGGACAGTATCCGGTACCAATCCAGACTGGGTACTGTCATCAGAAGCAGGTGTTTGTTGACTGGACACAGATCCCTGTGGGGCCTGTCCAGAGCCACGTGCATGTGGTCTCCTGGGGCTGTCTGATGACAGCACAGACCCAGCATTGCTGGGGCTGCTGCTGGCACTATGGGGGCGGCCACGGCCCTGTTGTCATCCGCGACGACTGTCAGCTGCTGCTGTTGCTGGCAAACACCCATGTTGACACCTCAACCATCCACCATCACCCTGGCTCATGGACATGTAGTTGTGGAACCGGTCTAATATGTCCCCACAACATCTGTCTATGACATCAGTGAAATTTCGGATGGCAGCCGCAATGTCACGCATACTGTCAGTCATGGCTGTGCGACATGCTGTCAGCTCCCTCAGACCCTGTCTGATGTACCGTTCCATACATGACTGTGCCTGCATGACAGCCCGAAACATAGCTGAGGTTGTAAGACCTCTGTGGGCACGTCTGACAGGGGCAGTATGCCCACGGATGCTCCCACGAGAACCCCTGGACATCTGTTTGTGTGGTACCATCTCGGGGCCATGCCCATGGCTGCTGTGTTGGGAAGCATGTGCCACAGATGCCACATTACCCTGGTCAATGCCCACTGTATCCTGTCCATCACCTAGGGACATTGGTGACAAAGGGTGTATTGGCAGGATAACTGTGCGCATTGATGAGGTTGACAGCTGTGTACTGTCAATTGGCTGACCAATGACGGACCCTGGCATACCTTCCTGTGCCATTACACAGATGTCATCATTATCAGTACCCATGGCACCCAATTCAGGTTCCCTGCTGCATGACACCACAGCAGCACCAGAACCTGTGGGAGGGAAACAGGAAACACAGTTTACAATGTCTACGCAATGTTACCAGTAATGCACACATGCACAGGTGCACACATCCACACATGCACAGGCGCACACATGTACAGGTGCACACATGCACACAGTTGCACACTTGCACACTACTCAGTATGCGAGATATCAACACACAGACACACCTGCATGCATACACAGAGCACTACTCAGTGAGCCTAACATTGCTATTACTATCAAGACTATTAAAGGCATTGTTAATACACACTCACCAGCATGGATAGGCTGCATTGCTGTTACACCGGAGGGACCTGCAGAAGTGAGGAAATTAATGTCAGTGGGCACAACTGTGCCATTGTTACTGAGTATGATACAGGTCAGTAGTACAACAGTCGCCTTTCACAGGTCAGCTGCTGATATTGAGAATATCACACTTGCACATTAAATACTATGATGACAGCTACAAACCAAGGACACACCTCACACATGCATTAACTACCAGTGTACACAACAGTCAACTATACATATGGCATATTACCTGCACGCTCGTAGTCTTGCTGCTGCGTGGCTCCAGCCTCCATCATAATGCAGGTCTGCTGCTGTTGTTGTTGTTGGCGGGCTGGAGCCACAACACTTATGAGTAGTCCCTCCAGTCTGGTGAGTGGGGATGTGTAGCCACCCCACCACCTGTGGCAACCTGTTGCCTGTGTATATCCGATGCACGCTGATGGACATTTCTGATTAAATCATTGCAGTGATGTCGTACCTGCTCATATGTCCTATTATGCGTGCCTATGTCATTTACCCGATGGACCAGGTCTTGCCACAGTGCAGCCCTCTCCTGCTGATTCTGGCTGGTGCGGGAAAAGAGTATTGCATAATCCCGCACCAGGCTCTGGTGTATCTCCTCATCCTCAGCTGCAGAGTATGCTGGATTGCGCTGGTGAGCCATGGTCCTGAAAAAGGAAATAACATGATATCAGCAAAATATGTCAGCAGAATTTGGCACACATACTACACATGCTACTCGACTGTTGTGATACAACATATCTCACATATATAGCATCTGTCTGTCTATTGGTGGATACACATGTAAATGGCCAGGTATCAGTGCTCAGCCAACAACTGTGCAACAGTACCTGGCACACTCCATACGACATACTACCAAACCCCAGCAGTCAGAACACTGATTCAGATCCAAAGCACCTCCTCACTCTGGGGGTTTGTATCGAGGTACTGTATGGGGTACATCATCAACTACTGTGAGCTGACCACAAACTAATTGCCCTGGATATACATATCCCACCTCCATCACCAGCACAAACGACTACAGTGAATAATATTTCGAATGCAAACTTTACACTTTGTAACACTGACATGGTATCCTTTAAGCCCACTGGGCCAGTGGAAGACACAACCCACAATGCTGACCCCTTCACAAATTATTTCTACTGACATCTCCGAGAATGCATGGATCATGCAATCCCATATAAGACCAAGACACTCTCCACAAAGGGACAGCATCCTGTCTGGTGGACCCCAGCCATAGACAGATTGTATAACAAAAGATGGAAGCTACTGCAAGACAGACCATAATTCCATAAAGGGAAGGCATGTCTGATCAACACTAGTAAGGAGTTATTTTCTCTCATACAAACATCCATGGGCAACTTTGAGAGGGAAATCAACAGGGACACTACAGATAACCACAAGGCCTTCTTCAGTTATGTTAGCAACCTGGTCAGAAACCCTCCAATATGCTCATAGTTAGTACACAACAACAAATAATTCAGTGAACCCACAGATATTGGCAACATTGTGGCAGACAGGTTCAGTGCAGGTTTCCCCCCCTCCCTCTCCCCCAAAATAAGACATACTTATCCCAGTTGACTGTAACCTCCCTGTCATCACAGATGTCCAGGTGAGAGCCGCCCTTAGAAAAGCAGAAACACAACATGAATGGGACCTGATGGTATCCCCGGTTGCATGCTACATGGACTCCAAGAGGAGCTAAACACACATATAGAAGTACTATGTAACACTAGCCTGACTACAGGATATGTACCTGTACACTGGCGCACAGCAGCAGTGGTTCCACTCCACGAAGGAGGCACCTCTACATACCAATACAATATAACACAATACAATACATTACAATACAATACAATATGCTATTGCCCCTGGGACTACAGCAGCATACTGTTCTGCTACCCTGACCATTGTGACACATGTGATGTGATGGTACCTGCTCCTGTCAAACAGTTACACAGGGTGACTCATATGGCATATTACCTATCTGACTAACATTCAGCAGGGGTATGTGTGACATGTACTCATGGGGAGTCTTGCTTCTTAACGCTGTGTGGTTTATTTCAGGGTATGTCTTATCTGTGGGTAGGAACCTGTACCTCCACCATGTGCTCTCTACTGCAATGTCACGGATGACACACAGCAGTCATTTAGGTTGTGGATGGTGTAAGGTGTTATTATGGTTGTTGGACATCTGTCATGGGTGTGACTTAAGTATGTAAATCCAGGAGTGGTAACCTCTATGTGGGTAGTATGTGTGTACTCTGTGGTGTTGTCAGTCACTGTGCATTGGTAATGTGTTTGAGTGCATTGTCACAGTGTTGTACATGTCACTGTGTCCTTCTCCATATCTGTAGCTGTCATGTGAGGTACATACCATGGCAGCCATTGTGTGGTGTGGAGGGGTACACTGACCTACATGTCCATAGCTGACACACCATGTCTGCTGACACATACCATGTGCAGGTATTCCAGGAATAGTGTGCCACTGTGAATAACATTGGAGGGACTATTGTACACATTTATGACCCTGTTCACCCCTGACACATGCAGTGGTGGGCAGCCAATCACATATCTGGTAGTTACTGGTGTAGGTGATTTGAAATGGGGTATGGTACTCCAGTTTTGACACTGGTGTTCACTCCATGCCTTTGTCACCAGGCACCTGTTGCAATACATCTGTACACATGTGCCTCACTCAGAATATATATATATCTCTCTCTCTCTCTCTATATATATATATATATATATATATATATATATATATATATATATATATATATATACATATATATATATATATATATATATATATGTATACATATACACATATATATGTTGATGTACATATATTGCTATAGATATGGAGAGAGGGTGTGTGTGTGTGACAGAGAGGGGGTGAGAGTGACAGAGGGGGTGGGACAGGGGGAGTGTGAGATCGTCATATACAGTCATACCTGTAGATAGTCAGATCTGTCTATGTATATGTATCTACATAAATCTATATCTGTATGTGTGTATTACATATATATGTTTGTACATATTCTATCAATCTACATCTATGTATTCCTACATCTCTCTCTATGTATGTATACATATATGCATATTATATATATATATATATATATATATATATATATATATATATATACATACATACATATATTGACATACATACGTATCCATATGATAGATAGGTATATCAACATGTTTGTTTACAAAACTGTATACACACACTAACATACTGCTAAACATACATAACTGTGAAACCTACTTTGTACATTGCACTACAACCTACATTCAACCTACATTGATATGTGCGCATAGATGCCCTCACATACATATGTATGTACAACCTTCACTGATAGTTGCTGTATGTCCCCTGCCCTTTGCAAATCTTCATATACATATGGATACAGACCAATGACACATATGGAGGGTTCACAGTATGTAGACTTTTACAGTATTACTTTATATTACCTGTGTTTGTCACAGCTGCTTGTGTTGCCGTCTGATTTTGTGTCCTGCTGCTCCACTTGCCAGTTGTCAGCTTTCAAGTGGTTGTTGCTGACTGGTTTTGTTTGTGTATGTTTATTTCTCTCTCTCTCTCTCTCTCTCTCTCTGTCTCTCCCTACCTCCACAGGGTGCAATGAAAGTATTGCATGTGTGGACTGGGAGTACAGCATGCTTTTGTAGGTATCTGCATATGTCCATGTGATGGCCTCTGCACCAATTGTTAGCCAGCATTTGCTAATTGCATGCAGCCAGTTGTGTACTGATTGCAGTTCTCACTGTGATTTCAGGACAGTGCTATAAAAAGGTATGTGAGATAGGCGTAGCCCTTTCAGATTTTAAGGGCAGGGACCATGCTGGTATGCTGTGGACACTGTTCTGTGAGTGTAAAGGTTAGTATCTCTCATATTTCGGCTGTGTTGTAGATTAACATTTCTCCATTCATTTCTCCAGTTTCCTGTACTAAGTGTGTATGTACACTGACACCTAAGACTACTACTACTACTGTTAATGTGGGTGTGTGTGCTTTCCTGTGGGACATGTGGTGTAACTGGTGTATAGCAGTGGCTCTTGCACTTTGTTGCTATGGCTTCAATATTTGCCCTTTACATTCACTACTTGTATGCCTGCTAGGTGTCTTGACTGTAGTGTGTTGCTGTGGCTTTCCTATTTTCCATGTACATTCACACCCTGGAATGCTTGCTATATCTGCTAGGGTGTTACTGCATGCAGTGTGGTCTGGCCATGGTGTGGGCCTTGACATCTATTAGGGTATTTGAGTATGCTGCTGAGCAGGCCCCAGAGACTCTCAGGTGCATCTTTTATCTGCCTCATGGAATGGTACATATCAGTGGGGTACACCCATTAAATTGTCTGGTATTCTGCAGTTGTGACAGTGGGATAGCATGAGCATATGTATTACTACACTATTTCTGCCGTGCAAGTGGTGCATACTTTCAGTACTTCATAGTTACCATTGCATGTGTTGTAACACCTTTCTGCCTACTGTTTGTACATTTCACAGGGAGTCTGTGGGGCATCCCTGTAACTCAGTCACTGTTGCTATGTCTAGGCTCTTAACTATTCAAATATGGCAGTGTCAGACCTCTCAAGTGTACAGATATTTGCAGGTTGTCCACATTTTTGCCTCATATTTTGGTCAATATCTCATGAACAGCTCTTTCTGTCAAATCACTCTGGGCTCAAGTCAGACTATAGTGACAAATATTTAAGTTTCAGACTTCATACCCTTCCAAACATCCAAGAAAATGCAGAACCTGTTACTCTCTAAACTGTCAAAGTTTGTTGTAGCATTATTTGAAATGTGTCCCTGTTTTTGGCCCTTTGCTCCACATTTTTTATTACTTGGTCTGGATGTGTTCCTGTAAGAGGTTGTGGGGTATGGGCAGTGATTAGCCTGCTGTGAGTATAGGTTCATAGGTTCATACTAGGCTATCTGCCCTAGGCATTTATAAGCCTAGCCAGAATGTGTTTGGCTTTCGCCACCCATTTTAAATTTATTTTGCTATGCCCTTTTTCGAGGTTAGTATACTGTGCCTCTGTCTAACAGTGACACAGAAGTGATACCCGGGGTAAACCTATGATCTCCCATCCACTCATCAAGATTCCTCTTGAAGAGAGTCAATGAGGGACTCTGCCTAACCTGGACTGGGATTTTATTCCAGAGTGAAGGGAGCCTCTGGGTTATGAATCTGTCCCTCCAGCATGTCCTATTTATTTCAGTGCTGAGGTTCAAGTCTCTCGCACGTAGCTCGATGGGATTTGGATTTTCTGAGGTGCAGCATGTCCATTAATTCCAGGTTGGACATGGCTTTATGTCAGGCACAGATCGGCTCTGAACAGGCGGTATGCCACTGAGTAGAGCTGGAGTTTCTTTAACCGGGCAGCATATGGCATCTGTTTGAGCCCTTTGATCCTCTTGGTGAGATACTTTTGGGGTCTTTCCAGTTGCTGCAGGTGTCTGGTAAGGTACATCCCAAAAGGGGCATTGTACTCAATTATGGGCCTGATGAGGGATGAGTAAAGAGGGACGATGACGTCCCCTGATCTAGATGTGAATCCCTTCATGATTAGGTGGGCTATATAAAATGTTTTTCTAATAACTTTGGCCACGTGGTTGTCAAATGAGAGATTGCTATCAACTTGGGTCCCCAGGTCCCTAATTACTTCTTCTGTACTTAATGGATTACCACCTATGTGGTAATTTGTGGGCACTTTGTTTTTGCCAAAGGGGATGACTATACACTTTTTGGCATTTAGCTTGAGGCCATGGCTCTGGCACCAGTTGTCTGTTTCTATGAGGCCCTTTTGGAGGATGCTTGTGTCAACTGGAGAGTCGATTATGGCACCCAGTTTGCAGTCATCTGCGAACTTGGTCAGCCACAGTCCTCCGTGTTGACCTGTACCTCAGAGAAATATATACCGAACAAGAGAGGTCCCAGGACTGAGCCTTGTGGGACACCAC
This sequence comes from Protopterus annectens, assembly GCF_019279795.1. Classification (NCBI taxonomy): domain Eukaryota; kingdom Metazoa; phylum Chordata; order Ceratodontiformes; family Protopteridae; genus Protopterus; species Protopterus annectens. Next base: position 1,215,433,324 of record NC_056743.1, read on the forward strand.
TTGTAACTGGTTTGGAGTCTGACATGGCTCCAGCAATTCTAACCATGTGGGTTCTGTCCTTGAGCCAGTTTGCAATCCATCTAGTGACATAGGGGTTTATATTTAAGCTGATGAGCTTATCTATAATGCCCGAGTGGGGTATTGTATCAAAGGCTTTTGCAGGTCCAGGTAGGCTGTGTGGACCACCTTCCCCTCGCCAATGGCCTTGGTGACTGTTTCAAAGAAATCAACTAGGTTTAAGAGGCAGGATCTGCCCTTAACAAAGCCGAACTGGGTAGGATCCAGTGTTTGTAGGTCCCCAATATCTTTATTTATGAGGTCCATGATGATCCTTTCCATAGCTTTGCAGACCAAGCTAGTCAGGCTTATGGGGCGATAGTTTCCAGGATCCATTGAGGCACCACCTTTATGGAGAGGGACCACTGTTGCTGTACGCCACTCTTTGGGCACATATCCTGTAGTAAGGCTGAGATTGAACAGTAGTTTTATGTTTGGGTTTAGCTCTTCTTGGAGTTCATGTAGGACGAGCCCGGGACACCATCTGGTCCCATTGATGCTGTGTTTTTGCTTTGGAGATGGCGGCTCTTACCTGAGCATCTGAGATGTCAGGGGCAGCACTCTGCTGGGATAGATATTTGCCCTTTGGTGGGGAGGGGAGAAGTTTGCTGAACTTGTCAGCTAGGATGTTGGCAATGTCTGTGGGTTCGGTGTATTTTTGTCATTTTGGACTAATTCTGAGCATATCTGGGAATTACCACCCAGGTTCCTAACATAACTAAAGAAAGCCTTGTGATTATCCTTAGTGTCCTGTGCAATTTTTCTCTCAAGCTGGCCTTAGACAATTTTATGTGTGCCCGTAGTTTTTGCTAATACTGATCAGTGATGCCTTCCCTTTTGGGATTTTGCTCTATCATTTAGTAGCTTCCTCTTTCTATTGTATAGTTTATTTATGGCTGGGGTCCACCAGACAGGACGCCTGCCTTTGGAGGATTGGGTCTTGGTTTTATTTGGGATCGCATGATCCATGCATTCCTGAAGGTGTTCATAGAATGCATTTATAAAGGATTCTGCAGTCTGGGCCATATTTTCCACAGGCCTGAGGGCTTTGAAGGATTCCACCTCAGTTTTGAGGAGTGTGAAATTTGCTTTAGAGAAGTTTTTCACTGTGGTTTTCTGGGGGTGGGGTCGGGATGTGAATATCCAGTGAGATTAGTTTATGGTCTGATCTTACCAGTGAGGGATACACTTCTGGTCTGGAGCATAGAGTCCCCATGTTGGTGATGATCAGGTCCAGTATGTTTTCCCCTCTTGTGGGAGTGGTAACAAGTTGTTCCATAGCATTTGAGTTTATAAATTCTAGGAACCTTTGGGCTAGGGTGCTGGAGCTAGAGTAATGCTCCCAGTCTATGTTTGGGTAGTTGAAGTCACCCAATATAATGGTGTTTGGAGAGACCTTCATATTTTCCAGTGTTCTCAGGAAGGCTGAGTGGGGTTCCTGGGTTTGGGAGGGTGGTCTGTAGCAGGCTATAAACTGGAAGGCAGTTTTACCCACTGTTAGTTGCACATGGATAGTCTCTGATGCTTCATGCTTTGCCACCAACCTGGAGGTGTGGGTATCTTTGATGAATATCGATACTCCCTCCTTTGTGGTTCGTCCAAGTTTTGGGGCTGAAAAGCATGGTATGAGGTATAACCTGGTAGTGCTGGGGTGCTCTCGAGCCCTGAACCAGGTTTCTGTTACTGCACAGATATCGTTGTTCTCCATGCTAAGGAGAGTTTCGAGTGTGTGCATCTTGAGGTTTAGACTTCTGGCGTTGAGTAGCATTACTCTTAGTTTCTTAACCCTTGTGATACCTATGGAGGTGGGTTTGTCTTTGAGCCTTGCCTAAAAGGCACTATGGGGTAGCAAGAGCCTTTGCCAATATCCGAAAGCCCAGGGATGACAGGTGCAAGCCATCCCTAGCGAAGCATCGTGGCTTGTCGAGCATATCATCCCAAGCTGACAGGCATTGGATCCCCTTTGAATGACACCAGTACTTAAGCCAATTGTTGAAATTGATCATCTTGTCTTCATATTGTGGCATCATTCTTGGTGAGGGTAAGATGCTACTCAAGGTCAGGGTCATACCGGCCTGGGCTACATGCTCAGAGAGCTCCTTTATGTCTCTTTTCATGTAGTCCAGGGAGGTACATCTCAGGTCATTCACACCAGCATGGACAATGACTGAGTCATATTTGTACTTGCCATGGAGTGACCTGAGTGCTTGTGTTATGTGGTGGATCCTAGTGCCCGACAGGCTGCTCACAGTGACCCTCTCCTTGTTCAGCCTGGTGAGCGGGACGTCAGTGTACCTGATGATAGAGTCACCTATTACAAGTGTATCAGGTGTGTTGTTTAGTCTTAAGGGCTGTGACTGTTTGGCACACTGGCTTTGTGAGACATGTGTTGCACGTGTTTTGTTTTGGGGTAGCGGCTGCTTGGGTGTCTGCTTTGGAGGTCTCTGCTGCTTCGGCAGATCTTTATTTAGAGCCTCCGAGTATGTTTTTGTGTGATTATGTGTTTGGTTTGCTGTCGTGGTAGGTCTATGTGAGACTGGAATTGTAGTGAGTGTGGTTTCCTTCTCCTCCTGACTGGTTATGCCAGTACTGAGTTGAGAGAGCTTAGCCTCCAGTTTGGCTATATGGTTGCATCTCTCACATGTGTTGAAATTTGTTGGGAGGAGGAGAGGTTGTCTGTGTACATGAGGCAGTTGTAACATTGCCTCAAGATTCCCAGATTCACCAGCTGGACCAGAGAGGAGATTGACAACTGACCTTTGGACATGCTAGAATAATATTGGGAATTCCTTAATAATTGAAAACCAGGGCCAGTGGGGAGTGAGGGTGTAGTGCTTTTAATTTTTAGTGCTGACTTATATAATTGCTTTAGTGAGCAAGTGCCAGGTAACTTAAGTGCAATGTGTTACAGGTAACTTAAATGCAAAAATGACAAACAGTATGTGTGCGGCTTGCAAGGTGCTACAGTGACATTATTACCTACTAGCTACCAACTAGCATGGCTGTTTCTTTTCACACACTACTATTCTACAAATCCACTAGATTTGACAGTAAATATACGACATGCTTTGTGTACTACACATCCTATATTCCCTTTACATTCATTCCTACTATTACATGATATATTTATTGTAGCACAATTTTTTATATAACAGTCATGGCTTAGTGGTAAGTCAAGCAGACTACTGTTTCCAAGGTCCTGGGTTCGGGACTGACAGTGGGTTTTATTTTGCTTTTGAGCAGACTACAGGACTTGTCATTCAGAGTGACTAAGGCACTTTTAAGCAGTTGTAACCAGGTTAGTGCTGGTTTGCGCGGAGCTCCCACATGTGCACTGGCATTCAGCTCCACGCACACCTGCTTACAACTGCTTAAAAGTGCTTACTCTTGTGCACACCCGCGCTATTTTCTTTGAAAGAAATGAAAATGGGGAGACAGGAAAGTGGTGAAAAAGGGGTCACAAAGAGGGTAAGACAGTAGGGAAACAAGCTCGGGTTTTGCAGGAGGGATGTAGGTAAGGCCCATAGCTGCTCATTTCTTCATCAGCAACAGCTGTGCATATGTTTGTAATTTGGTGTGACATTTGAAACCTTCCACCCCTGAGAGAGGTGTGAGGACAACAATAATACTTGTACACCCAATTGTAATTGACAGTTTCCATGTCCAGCAGACATGTGTGTGAAATGGGCAGCTATGTATGGGGTGTAATTGTTTTGTGGGTACAGAGTGCCCTTTTTCAGGTGAGAGTGGTATGTCAGGTAAAGGAAGTCGGTATAGCTGGGGAGGTAGGTTGGGTAGGTCAACAGACAAGACAAACAAGACGCATACAGGGGCGGTGTATGACACATGTGGGGGGTTACACAATTGACGGGGACGGATGTTTGGATATCTAGAGCCCATGAGCCCACAGATGGCAACAGTGGAACTGATATCCCCACCCATGGGCAATTGCCACTGTGCCTTCACAGCCCAGGACGGGGCTGTGTAGGCTGGGCAGCAGGCATGCCCATTAGTTGTGCCACCTGTGCCTCAAGCTGGCATAGGGGCCCAAGAACAGCTTCCTGGATCTCCCTACGCACCACAGTCCGGACACTACTGAGGGTCAGTGGTTGTTCTCCTCTGGCCACACTTGCAGAGGGGGGACGAGCCCCATCCCCTGCAGCGCTTCCACCCACAGGTGGCACAGGGCCACCGGAGGAGGGTCCGGACTGGGCACTACTGCCAGGTGCACTCGCCAGCTGAGGTGGGAGAGGTGGGTCCGCTGGAACCCGCCTTCCCTGTCGTCCTATGTTTTGCATTATGTCATGACAGTTTGGGTTAGTAACATACAATACCAGTCACAATTACTTGTAACAGCATGCATTAGTATTCCCATTAACCAAACAACCAGATATTCAAACCATTGAACAGCAAGCATAACACATGCATATTTTGAACAGCAATACACAGTCCAACAACATGCAGGGTTGATTGATGGCAACAGGCCATCAGGTTTGGATGTATGAACAGGGCAGATGCATCAACGTACATGCAAATATGTATGACCCAACAGGACAAATGTCCAGGGGTGTTAATTGTGATTGCACATACCAATTTCAAGTGGAATGGATTGTATGTGATTATAGGGTAGGGTGAAGAAAATTTAATTAACACCTTATAAATACCAATACATATGCTGTACATTTCTAATAGCTGCATATATATATATACACACTACAGTTCTACCTACAGTTTCCTATGTGATAACTACTTCAAGTTGGTGATAGAAATGTTACTGCTACATCAATATACATTTTCATTTTTATTCATACACATTCATATCTGGCTCTGTTCAGCTACATCATCCTGCTACATTTGCTTTATATAGCTATAGACAACTGTGGATGTTTGGTATTTCAGACAACCATACTATCTGCATATTGCAGACTGAGAGCAACATATCCAGATTTTGGGATACACATTCCAGCTGCAGTAACATTTTCAACACATTTTGCAGTTTGGTTCTGCTTGTCACATTCATTTCATTCTGTACTGACTGCAGTATACTTTATTCAGGAGTTATTACTACTTTATTGGTGGATTCATAACTCTTTCTCACACTCTCTCACTTGTTTTATTTTACAATTCAGGATGGTACTTAATTCTAGGCTTTATTGACATGTTTTACCTGTAGTTATTACAATCCTTTCCAACAGTCTCACTTCTGTCATGTTTCTGTATTTCAACAGGGATATATTTCACACATGTGTTTTACTCAGCTTCTGCAGCTGTACTTTTCAGCCTGCTGCAGGTTATGTACTATTATATTACAGGTGGGACATCTTTATTTCAGACTTTATTTCAGACTTTTTCATTTTTCTGTTTGGATTACAGACTGCATCACACTTTTGTAATCAAGCAATACTTGCAAACCCTCTTACACTGTTACTTGCACATTTTATTACTTAGTGACTACACTGCACTCTTTTGCTAACTGTCATACTTTTATATTTATTTACAGTTACAGGGAGAGGATTACTGACCTGCCTGTTGGTGCAACTGCACCAGCCTATCGCCATAGGCTCTACGGTTCACAGAATGGACACCTGCAGCTGTAATATAAATAAAGTAATATTGGAATACACATCTCCATAATATCAGCTAGGTTAATTTCTTACATAAATAATTAGATGTAACTTAGTAGTGGGGCATTGGGCATTTGCCGGGCCTCCTGGATCCAACGGTTCAGTTGGTCCTGCTTCCGTCTCTTCAGGTCCACATGGTGGTGATGGACCTGCTCACCAGTCCTTGGTATCCCTGTGGCACTGGTAAGATCATGAGCCAACCGGTCCCACGCCTCAGCCCTATATGCTCCCCACAGGACCTGGCCCTGCATGAGTTGGGCCTCATGATTGTGGACAAGGAGCCAAACCATATATTTGGACTCCTCAATGCCCCACCTCTGTGCTCGAAAGCAACTACCCTCACCTACACCTGACATTCTGGCTGCAAGTTGGTTCTACAATCGGTTATGCTGTGTATTCCTGCCTATGGGGCTTATATATGCAGTTTTTCCCACACTTATCTGTGATTGGCCATTTTGGAATTGTATCAGCTTCACAAAACCTGCTTTGTCATGCTCCTCTTTCTATTCATTCCTATATATTTGCTATTACTGCATTTCTAAGTGCAGCTGTCATGGCTTAGTGGTTCAGTACCTTGACTATGGTGCATGGTATCCTGGGTTCGAACCTGGCCACTGCTTTTTATATTTTATGACTGTCTACACAGGCTAGGAGGTGTGTCTGTGTAAAGGCAGTTTTGTTACAGCTTGCTCAACGTTGCCCGTCAGTTAGCTTGTTGGCATGGTGCGCAGCAACTTGCAAACGGGTTACACTGGTTTACGCCTCATTTGGCTGTCAGCACGCATATTACACTCAGCTCAGCTAGGGGCACACAGTTTCAGCATGTTAAACCACTGCTCACCTACGGGCACTCATTTTACACCTGTTAAACCACTGCTCACCTACGGGCAGATGCACTCAACTTGTTAAACTGTAGCTCAGCTATAGGCACATCTGGCATTTTTTATTATTTTGTTATCTCACATTTCTTCAAAATAAATGGCCCATTTCATTACATTTTACATAAAATATAATTTTATATGTGTACATATATGTCAGGGACTTGTTTTCATGCTTATTTCACTAAAAATAAAAACTGATGTTGGGGGGGCTCAAACCATGACTGCCTGCTCTTCAGCCGACGTCTCTACCGCTACGCTATTGTTTCTTGGCTTACTTTGCATATGTAGTTCTTATATGCTTTTCCACTGACTGCTAACTGTGGCTAAGCTACGGGCACGCATGCGCAAACGAGCACACTCACAGGCAAATATCTTTACAATTTAAAAAAAAATTATAACATGTTCATTTATATATTTTATGTTCATAGTCTGTGGGGGCATGTGTTGTGTTGTGTTTATTCACATTTCCATGGACTCTGTCATGGGGGTTTACTTTCGGGACTTTTACTCTTCTGGGGGCATGTCCATTTGCAGGGCTCGGCCTACGGACACACCCCCCTTCCATGGACCATGTAAGCCTTAGGTGTGATTCAGCATGCCCTCATGCATATGCATGACATGCTGACGTCACACCGTTTAACTGCAGCCTCCGTGTAAGCCTTGTAACTCTTACATGGAGGCTTTGTGAATCCTGCCCATAGTCTGTTCATATTTGCATTAATAATTCCCAAATTATGCAACATCCAGGCTAGTGAAAGGCTTCACCTTGAAGTTTGTATGACGGGGGACATGCCTGCAAGGATATGTGGCACCTGTCTAGTGTGGCCAAAGTTACATTAATTGTTGTTCATATACTAGTTATTTATATTGTCCTAAGTTCCATATTTCTCTAAATATTTCAACATCCAGGTTACACAGACAAAACTGCTTAGCCTCACGTCAAAGCTCACAGATGGACAATAAAGATGCTGCTGACAGTATGCGAGTAGCTGGAGTGGTGGCTAAGATATATTGTATTAATATTTACTGTGTTTATTATGTCTTGTAAAATGCAGTCGAAGACATGAAATCTATTAAATACTACCACTGTAAAGATTTGTTTGTAGTGAACAGTTTGCCATTTACATTTCTTTAGCAACCTTTGTGGCTCGACTCCACAGATATGAACATTTGTCTAAAAGGTGATGACATAACTTGATTCTGTCAAAAAACTCAGAATACAGTCATTGGAAGTTAAGAGTACAAACTTCCAGAGCTCCATTGAAGTGAATGACTTAACACATTCAAAAAGAACATTTTAACTTTAAAATAGTTTATAACAATTATAAGTAGGCACTTGAGACAAAGCATAAACTACCCTGCTCATGAGCAGGGAAGTTAAAAATCTCACCTTCTTGTTAGTTTCATGATGCTCACTCTCTCTCTCTCTCTCTCTCTCACACACACATGTCCAAATAAAACTATGAATCTTCCTCCCTGTTTATACTGAAGGAGCAATGTAACACTGATCTTTTTTCCTAGAATTGGATTTTCACTCCTTCTACTCACATACCTATAGTAAAGGATTATCATAAGTATATTCAAATAACTGTAATATCAGGCTGAGTGTTGGATTAACTGTGTGCGGTCTTGTTAAATGAGTACCATCGTCAAGACTGCCTGCATTTGGAAAATAGAAACAAAAGTTCAATTCCCTCAAATAGTTTCAAGTCAATAAGAACATCCACCAGTTTAGCCCTTGAAGTTGTGACAAAGGTGAAACCCTACTTCTGACATCCAGGAGCTTTTAAAGCATAATTCAAACTCCTGTTAATTTAATTTGGATTTTGGGCAACGTAATTTACTTAGACAGATATGTGTAGATACAACAACCAGGTGAATGAAACCTGATATGAGAGGGGGATTAGTTGTGATGAGTTCTATACATTACTTCAATAAAATGTCAGTGATTATATGTTATGAGACCTATGAAGAGGTCTCAAAGAATGAATTGAATGTTGCATATAAAGGGATTAATTGTTGATTATATGGCATGCTTCTGCAAGGGCAAATCAGCCAAGCTGATTATAAATACCAATGATTTTTGGAATCCCAAAAGTCCATAAGGATTTGGTTGATCTCCCATTAAGACCAATTGTGGATGCTAGGGTCTCCAAGACATTTCCCCTTATGAAGTATAGTAATTTAAAGTCTAAGGGTGCTCTGTGTTGTTTGAATTATTGAGTCAAAGATTTACGGGATTTTCTCACCAGAATAAAATAAAATCTGGATTATATGATGAGAATGTTATTTTTGTTATGCTGGATGTTAAGGATCTGTTTTCAGTGATACCACATAAATTAAGGCTGGAATGTTGTCTGGAATTGCTTTTTGAAAACAGTGAACTCACCAGGAGTGAGATTGTTATTCTGATTTTAATGGATATTGTTTTAACTCATAATTTTATATATGTTGAAGACACTAACTATAGGCAAACAGAGGGGGTAGCAATAGGTGCAGCCTGTGCTCCCCTCTTTGTCAATATAGTTATGGCTACTTGGGAAAACAAGTTTGCATTTGACTCAGATTTTGAAAAATTATGGTCTTTTTATACTAGATACCTTGATGATATTTATATTTTTTGGACCAATTATCCTGATAAAATAGATGATTTTTTTACATTACATCAATGGTACCACCTCGTTTCTTAAGTTGACATCTTCTACATCATCAGATGTTTTACATTATTTGAACACTGAATTAAGGAAGGATGTAGTAAATAAAAAGTTTGCATAATTGATTTATAGAAAACCAATTTACTCTAAATCTTTGATACATTTTAATAGTTGCCACCCATTATTTTGAAAGAAGGTTGTAGTAAAAGGATAAGTGGTTAGAGCAGTGAGGATGGTATAAAATTTATGGATTTTATTGATGAATGTGATAGACTTAAGTGTATGTCCTTGAGATGACGTTACCCTGAAGATTTTTTTTTTGTAATATAATTACAGGGACGGTGTAGTGGTGCAGCAGTAACATTGTTACCTCCCAGCAAAAGGTTCTCTGGTTCAATTATTGGCTGGGGTGCCTTCTGTGTGGCATCTGCATGTCCTCCCAATAAATAAAATGAATAATTGGTGAAGTTAAGAAAATAAAAGAAAGAATCTTGGTTTTATACCACATTGTTGGGGTTGAATCTACAAGATATGTTGGCTAAAAGTAGGTATTGCATTAATTATAATATGCCATCAGTCTTCATTACAACTTTCAGTACTGATTGTGCAGGCATAAAAAGGTTATTATGAGAAATGAGGGTATTTTTAAATATTTTGATGAGGTCAATAAAAAACTTGGGTTGTCCCTGAAATTTGTGATAAGGAAGACTGAAAAATATGATCTGCCACCCATTTAATGGGATGTGGTAGATGGGTTACGCTCAAATGTAGTGGTTGCATTTGGGAAGCAAGCAGGGCAATTGTAGGTAACTTGTTGATTTATCCCAAAATTCCAGTAAAATTGCGGGACTAAAGCATTTGGTTATGTAGCTCTTTGCTAACATTGCAAAGGTTTTTATATTGGGAAGACATCTATAATTTGTAAAGAGAAGATCTGTGAACATGTCTATAATATAGGTAAGAACAATACTAACAATGCCCTAGCTGAACATTTGGTAGACTTTCCAGATTGCAAGTTTTTTTTTTTTTTTATGATTGAAAAACCCACAATTAATCTTAGAGCTGGTGCCATTGATTTACAATTCTGTGCACAATCCTGACAAATTAAAATGAATGCATGGCTAGCTCCTTGTTTGAATTGTATGATCGCTATTAATTGCATATTAAAAATGAAATCTTTGGGTTCGGAAATATAAATTAATAGATTTTTATGGTAATGGCAGTACTTATAATTTTATTTGAATTCTTAATCCCTGTATGTAATGTTTTGTAATCAGGGAAGGAATATGATTGAATGACTATGACATGTGATTTGGGCTGTGTTATTTTAGCCATTCTTTGATTGATTATTTTATTCTTAGGAAGTTTTGCATTTTGAAATGAAAGTACTAAACAAAACAATGATTGTGATCCTGCTGCAGTGTCCTGTTGTGTGGCATTTGAATTTTGGACAGTTCGTTGCTACACCTGTTCAGTTTTGGTTATAAGCAATAAATGTCAGTTTGAAAGGTAAAGGCATTATTCAGTTCAGTATGGACTCAAAGTATTTCTGTAACACTGCCAGGTCAATGCAATATGCAGCTTTCTCAGGGGTTTAGTGGTAAAGCCTTCAGCCACATAGTTCCATAGCTTATAGTTCTTTCCTAAATGTATGTCACTCCCTGTGTGGCATTTTTTTCTTGTGTGTGTGTGTGTGTGTGTGTGTCTGTGTGTGTTGCCTTTCTCCATGCATTCTGGCTTGCTTCCACCTGTGATGATATGGGCTAGTGCCAGTATAGCCAACTGGAGTTCTGTAAAGAATGATATGTCCTTTGAATATCAAACTGATTTATACAAGATGCTTGTGCTACAAATGTATTAGAACTGTATGGCATTGGAATATCAAACTGATTTGTACAGATGCTTATGTTACAAATGTTTTATAACTGTATGGTATCTGAAATCAAAATGTGTTTGTAAAGTTGCTAGTGTAAAAAAATGTATAAACAGTGGGTCCTGCTGGACATAGAAGGCATACAGATGTGAGACCATATATGTGTGTGTGTGTGTGTGTGTGTGTGTGTGTGTGTGTGTATATATATATATATATATATATATATATATATATATATATATATATATATATATATATATATATATATTAGCAAAGGACACTGGAAGAGAAGGAGTTAAACAGCCAATTACTTCTTACTTTATGAAGAATACTGTTAATTGGACCACCTGTTGGGCCATGGAAGTGCTTATCTCACAGCTCTGAGTAGGACTGGAGATGTCATGTCTTCATTAGCTCAGTAAAAAGAGGGGAAGCCCCAGGCACTGTCATAAACATTTAGATATGTATTGTAGCCATCTATGCAGAATTCTGTCTCAGCTTCAAAGGGCGATACTGTGAGAACCTAGAGTCAAGTGACCACATGAGGTCATTCTATCAGCCATCTTGGAAATTATGTTTTAGATATTACAGTGGGAAATCTCTCAGTATTGAGTATTCTGTCTTGAGTCTGACAACAAGAAGGACCATTCACCACATCATCTGCTTTGCTCTACTAAGTAAGTAGGGAATAGTAATTCTCCCTAAATTCAGTCAGGAACATATAGTGAAGCTTAGTTTAAATATTGTTTTTCTTTATTTGTCTGAGTCTGTCCATCAATGTTATTTCCAATATTTCCTGTTATTTGAACTCTATGGTTTACTCTAAATATATATTCCGTATTTTCATGTTCTTTTATTATTTATTATTAAATATATGTAAAACGTTTATTGTGGCAGTCCTTTTAGAAAGTACTCAACCTTTGAAAGTGCTTATATTTATGGTCCTTTTAGAAAGTATTTAATCTTTGAGAGTGCTTATATTTATTTGGGGACACTGTGTGGGCCACTTCTGAAGGCCTAGCTGTCTTGGTCAACTACTACCATTTATATTAGTATTAATATTACACAGTATAATTGACCACCCTTTGTTAAGAGCCTTAGAGTATCTGATTGTGGTGTGTCTGATGGCAGTGATAACTACCTTATACTCTGAGCAGAAGGGGGCACAGCAGGTAAATCTGTGCCAGCCTTTCTGAGGTGTGTGTGTGTGTGTGTGTGTGTGTGTGTGTGTGTGTGTGTGTGTCTGTAAAATCAAATCTCACAGTGTGTGTAGTCAGCTACTTGAAGAAGGGACATGAAGCACTGGTTTCACAGAAAGGGTGCTGGAGGACTTGGCTCGACACTCGGCCGAGAACATAACCCTACAGCTGTACCAGTAGGGAGTCTTATTGTGGACCTGGAGGGAGACAGAGAGATCTAGACCCCAGACAGAGTGTGTTCCCTGTGTGCTCTTAAGGGAAATTGTGCTTGATGCAGAGAGGTCTGCATCTGGAAATAATGAGTGTATCCATTTGTATTCCAAGAACGTCTCTCTCCAGTGTCAGTGGTGAGGATTCAGACTCCTTGACCACTGGTCCAATCAGGGATCATCACACCACCTTTCAAAACATGTTTGCTGATTGGTGACTCTATATGTTCAGTAAATATTATGTTTACCTCTTGTGGTATGGCCCAGGTCTTAGGTGAAAAAGGTAAAGGGTGCAAGAAAGATTTGAGTTTAAAGATCATGTCTAAAGGTATGAAATATTTTCTTTTCACACAAAAAAGTGTTTGCATGCATCTTTTGTGTGAAAAGAAAAGTTTATTTTTCAGCCTGCGAGGAATTAACAGTATGGCAAAAAAATAATGATTGGGCCAGATTCACGAAGGCTTGCACGGAGTCTAAGAGTAGAGTAAGACTCCCTGCAGCCAACATGTCCACCGAGCGATCCAGGAACAGCCGGTAGCAGCGTGCAAGAGAGCTCCTAAAATGACTCTTACACGGACAGGGCTAGGATATGCAAATTACCTCAATTGCTGGTGAAAGCTATGCAAATGAGGTAAATTTGCGATCCAGGAAACCCAAACGTGTCCGAGTAAGAGTAGTGTTATTTGCAGAAATGTACTCCGTTGACAACTGAGTACCGTTCTGCAAATAGCAAAACAGAGCTGTGACAGCTCCAAAAAAGGATGCATCCAGTTGAGGAAGCATGCCAATGGCCAAAAATATGGCCATTTTCAATGTTCCCCATTGCAAAATAAAAAAAAAAATTTTTTATCCCGATCACCGAAGTTTAAGAGTAGCGCAGCGCCACGCAAACGTGCTGCACTCTAAAAACCAGAAAACCAATAATTAAAAGCCACAAATATGGATTTTATTGAAATTCTTAATTTACAATGCAAGGGAATGGCAGGCTGAAGACAACATGACTACCGAGTAGAGGTTGCTAAGGGGGGAAGCTCAGTCTAAGAGATGTAACCAAGCATTAGTAGGCAATCCTATACAAATGAAGGTAAGGATAGTGAATCCCAAGTTTACATAGCAAATGAGTGCAGTCAGTGGAGTGTAGGAGTAGGATAAGGGGAGTATCAGACTAGAAGATAGGTGACATCATGAGGGGGGAATGTATGAAAGAATGTAAGCTCATTGGAGCAGAGTGGCATGTGTTTGCTGTCAGTTACTCATCACTAGAAGAGGTGTGTCAACAGGTATCCTAGCTAAAGGCAAGACATTGAAGGTGTATGTCATGGATAACACTAAAGTTTCTTGCTAAAGTGCTTGCAACGTGTTTGCGTGTGGGTGTGTGCCTGTATATCCGAGTAAGACTGTGTGCGCGTGTGTGCACCTTTGTGAGTGCGTTTAAGCTGGAATAAGCAAGTCTAAGGTTGTTAAAATGTGTGTAAGCCCGTATGTGCCTGTGTGCGTGCGTTATAGCAAGAATAAGCAAGTATTAGTCCATGTAAGCATGTGTGCATGCATGTAAGCTGGTGTGCGCGTGTTTGTGCTTGTGTGCGCGGCACTGCCCCCAGTGGAAACAGAAATGGAAAAGGAAGCACAACAAATATTAGGAAGTTAACTAGGGAGAACTAGCAGGTGAAAACAATCAGAATCAGGCAATTCAACAAGCAGTACAGTAGCCCAGCCCAGCGTAGCACTTAAAACTCTGCAAACAACTTTCCACCATGTTTTCCTCAGAGACACTGAAACACTGCAGTAAACTAAGAGAAGTGAAAACTTAAAAAGCTTTACTGAGACAAAAAATGTTTGGGGCCGCCATTGCTGTTATAAGGCGACATATGCAACATGCTGAGGGTGGTGACAATGCGAATGCTGCTGGACAACCCACAGTGAGGAGACAGAGAAGAGTGTACAGGCCCAGGGTAACCTATCAGGGGCTACATGAGCTGGAGATAGTGGAGCACTATAGAGTGGGCAGAGACCTCATGCAGCAAATTGTTGAGCTATGCAGGCCACGCCTCACACACAGAACCAACAGAGGTATGTGTTGGCCTAAGAATATTAGCAACAGTTACCTTCCAGAGACCAACTGGTGATATGATGGGGATATCACAGGCATCAGCATCCAGGGTACTGCACCAGTTCCTGGATGCCATGTCACCACATGGTGATCATGTATATTAACCCAATTCCCGTGAGGTATTGGCCAGCAATATGTGTCTTTTCCAGCAAATAGCGGAATACCCTGAGGTAGTGGGTGCAATAGACTGCATGCACATATGCATCAAAGCACCAGCTGGTGAGCAGGGTAGGGTCAACTTTAACCGCAAGGGCTTCTCCTCCATCAACTACCAGGTTGTGTGTGATGCCCAGGGCATAAAACTGAATGTGTGTGCTGGCTGCCCTAGAAGCTACCATGATTCCCATATCTGGCATTTGACACAGCTGTACCAGACATTTGCCACTGGGGACATCCCTCATGGTCACCTAGTGGGGGATGCTGGATATGCACAGGAGCCGTGGCTGATGACACCCATCAGAAATGCATACACACCTGAACAGGAACGCCATAATGAGGCACAGGCACAAACACAAAATGTAATCGAGCATGTGTTTGGGCTGCTCAAGTCATGGTTCCAGTGCCTGGACACATCTGGTGGAGCCATGCAGTACTCACCAACTACATATACCCAAACTGTCATGGTATGTGCTATGCTACATAATATGATCCTGTGAAAACAGCTGCAGCAGGAGCAGCATAGGGCCAGGCCAAACAGCCCCCCACCATTGCCAAGGCCATCACAGGCAGAGCATGACTCGGAGGAGGAACAACCTGACCCTGCCCCAGTAGGCAGAAGGAGGCGTGCCCAGTATGCTTTGGCCTTGGCAAAGAGGCAACGCATAGCACATACACTGGCTCAGTAGGAACCCTGGAAATGATACCTCTCTCTGACTCGCACATATAGTAAAAGGGATGCCTAACTTGACACTACCTGTTTTCAAACATGTATAGGGAGTGTAGTATGTGCATCCGGCATAGGCAGCCCTGCAGCACCACCTGAGGCATGATTGCCATGTGTTAAGCAATATAAAGCAGTGTTAAACAGCTTTTACCACTATTTAGTATATGTAAACAAAATTGCACACACTAACTAGCACAACTTTGGTCAATGTTGAGCAATATTGGGCAACGTTCAGCAATGATGGTTAACATTGAGCAATGTTGGGAAAGCTTGGTCAAAGTTAGGCATAGTCGAGCAAAAGCAGGTAAATTTGCTTTACTGGCCTTAAGCAGTCTGGTCTGCCCAGTATGAAAATATAAAGCAGTGATAGGCCTCGAACCCAGGATACTGTGCACTATAGTCATAGTACTGAACCACTAAACCATGACAGTATTTCACTGGTTAGTCTGTATGAAGAAATGTTGATAAGTCTATGCAAAGTATCTCATGGAATCCCTGCAGGCACAGCATAATCTCTGTCGAGTTGACACAAAGGTGAGCCCTGCAGTAAAAATATAACCTGAGTTTCAACACACATATAGTATAAATGTTAATATTGGGCATGTTCACACAGGTTAACAAATGTAGTGGACTTCAGACAGCAACATAATGAAAGGTCACACTGGGCATGCTCACACACTTGAATAAATGAGATAAATGTCAGGCAACAAAACACTGAAAGGCCAAACCGGGCATGCTCACACACTTAGGCAATGTCTGAGTACAGCAGTGGGCCACACATCTGGCAGTTGCATGTGTTAACCCAGGAATCCCTCACTATTCACCAATCCACCTTGTGCACACAGTTATATGACAACAGACACATATATAATATATTGGAACCCTGTCATAATCAAATATGTACTACAGATACTTAGGTTGTTCATAGAAAGTGGGAAAGCAAAGAAGATAAAAAAACCTGCAATCAGTATCATCAATAAACAATGTGTACTCCAAACATTATCATAGGTTCATAGGTTGATACTAGGCTATCTGCCCTAGGGCATTTATAAGCTTAGCCAGAGTGTGTTTGTCTTTTGCCACCCTTTTAGATTAGTAGACTGTGCCTGTGAGTAGTAGATCACACAAGATAGCCCTTTTATGGTTAGTTTATTCTGCCTCTGTCTAGCAGGGACCCAGAAGGGATCCCAGGGGTAAACTTACGATCACCCATCCACTCGTCAAGATTTCTCCTGAAGAGGGTCAGTGAGGGATCTGCCTAATTGGGACTGGGATTTCGTTCCAGAGTGAGGGGAGCCTCTGGGATATGAATCTGTCCCTCCAGCATGTCCTATTAATGTCTGTGCTGAGGTTTAAGTCCCTGGAGCCTGTAGCTCTAAGGGATTCGGATAACCTGAGGTGGAGCATGTCCATTAATTCAGGGTTGGACATGGCTTTATACATCAGGCACAGATCGCATCCGAGTAGGCGGTAAGCAACTGAGTAGAGCTGGAGTTACTTTAGCCTTACTGCTCAGGGCATCTGTGTGAGTCCCTTGATTCACTTGGGGAGGTAGTTTTGGGGCCATTACAGTTGCTGCAGGTGTCGGGTAAGGTACATCCCAAATGGGGCATTGCATTCAACCATGGGCCTGATGAGTATAGGGGCACAATGACCTCTCTTGATCTAGATGTGAAACCTTTCGGGATAAGGTGGGCTATATAGAAGGTTTTTCTAACCACTTTGGCAACATGATTGTCAAAGGCAAGCTTACTATCTACTCGGGTCCCTAAATCCCTAATTACTTCTTCCGTATTTAATGGATTACCACCTATGTGGTAATGTGTGGGCACTTTGTTATTCCCAAAGGGGATGACTGTGCATTTTATGGCATTTAGCTTTAGGCCATGGCTGTGGCACCAGTTATCCATCTCTGTGAGACCCTTTTGGAGGATGCTTGTGTCAGCTGGAGAGTCGATTATGGCACCCAGTTTGCAGTCATCTGTGAACTTGGTCAGCCATAGTCCTCCTGTGTTAGTCTGTACATCAGAGAAATATATACTGAACAAGAGAGGTCCCAGGACTGAGCCTTGTGGGATGCCACTTGTAACTGGTGTAGAGTCAGACATGGCAACTGCAATTCTGACCATGTGGGTGCTATCCCTGATCCAGTTTGCAATCCATCTTGTGACATATGTGTTGATATCTAAGCTGGTGAGCTTATTTATGATGCCCGAGTGGGGTATTGTGTGGAAGGGTTTTGCGAGGTCCAGGTAGGCTGTGTGGACTACCTTCCCTACGTCTATGGACCTGGTAACTGTTTCAAAGAAGTCAATCAGGTTCAAGAGGCAATATCTGCCCTTAACAAAGCTGAATTGGGTAGGATCCAGTGTCTGGAGGTTCCCGATCTTTGTGTACGAGTTCCATAATGATACGCTCCAAAACTTTGCAGACCAGGCTAGTTAGGTTTATAGGGCGATAGTGTCCGGGGTCTGTTGTGGCACCACCTTTGTGGAGCAGGACCACTGTTGCTCTACGCCATTCCTTGGGTACATATCCTGCAGTAAATCTGATATTGAATAGTGACTTTATGTGAGGGTTAAGTTCTTCACGAAGCTCATGTAAGACACAGGACGGGACACTGTCCGGTCCCATTGATGCTGTGTTTTTTGCTTTGGAGAGGGCAGCTCTCACCTGTTAATCTGTGATGTCAGGGAGGCTACACTCTGTTGGGATGGACATTTGCTCTTTAGGGGGCATGGGGGGGGACATTTGCACTGAACCTGTCTGCCAGGATGTTGGCAATGTCTGTGGGTTCAGTGTATTTTTTGTCATTTTGCACTAACTCAGAGCATATCTGGGAGTTGCCACCCAGGTTCCTGACATAACTAAAGAAGGCCTTGTGATTGTCCTTAGTGTCTTGTGCAATTTTCCTTTCGAAGCTGGCCTTAGATGATTTTATGAGTGATCGTAGCTACTTGCTAGTACTGATCAGAGATGCCGTCCCTTTTTGGGATTGTGCTCTATCATGTAGTAGCCTCCTCCTTTTGTTGTATAGCTTATTTATGGCCAGGGTCCACCAGACAGGTCCCCTGCCTTTGGAGGAGTGAGTCTTGTTTTTATTTGGGATAGCACAATCCATGCATCCCTGTAGGTGTCCATAGAATGTGTTTGTAAAGGATTCTGCGGTTTGAGCTGCATTTTCCACTGTCCCGGGGTCTTTGAAGGATATCACCTTGGTTTTGAGAAGTGTAACATTTGCTTTTGAGACGTTCTTCACCGAGATTACCTTGGCTGGGGGTGGGGACGGGATATGGATGTCAGTGAGATAAATTTATGGTCTGACCTTACCACTGAGGGGTATACCTCTGGGTGGACATAGAGTCCCCATGTTGGTGATGACCAGGTCCGATATGTTTTCCCCTCTTGTGTGGGTGGTGACCAGTTGTGCCATAGCATTTGAGTTATTAAATTCTAGCAACCGTTGGGCGAGGGTGTTGGGGCTTGAGTAGTATTCCCAGTCAATGTTTGGGTAGTTGAAGTCACCCAACATAATGGTGTTTGTAGAGACCTTCATATTCACCAGTGTTCTCAGGAAAGCCGAGTGGGGTTCCTGAGTTTGGGAGGGTGGTCTGTAGCAGGCTACAAACTGAAAGTCAGTTTTGCCCACTGTTAGTTGCACATGGATGGTCTCCGATGCTTCGTGCAGTGCTACTAACCTGGAGGTGTGTGTATCTTTGATGTATATGGATACTCCCCCTATTTTTGTTGGTTGGTCCGAGTTTTGTGGCCGAAAAGCATGGTATGAAGTATAACCTGGTAGTGCTGGGGTGCTTTCGGGAGCCTTGAACCAGGTGTCTGTTACTGCACAGATATCGATATTCTCCATACTGAGGAGAGCCTTGAGTGCATGCATTCTGAGGTTTAGACTTCTGGCATTGAGCAGCATTACCTTTAGTTTCTTTTACTTTGTATTGTCTATGGAGGTGGGTTTGTCTTTTGAGCCTTGCCTAAAAAAGGCACTATGGGGGTGGCAAGAGCCTTAGCCAGTATTCGAAAGCCCAGGGGTGACAGGTGCAAGCTGTCCCTAGCGAAGCAACATGGCATGTCGAGCATGTCACCCAAGACTGACAGACACTGGATCCCCTTTGAATGACACCAATAAATTAGCCAACTGTTAAAATTAATCATTTTGTCTTTATACTGTGGCATCATTCTTGGTGAGGGTATGATGCTACACAAGGTCAGGGTCATACCGGCTTGGGCTACATGATCAGAGAGCCCCTCTATGTCTCTTTTCATGTAGTCCAGGGAGGAGTGCCTGAGGTCATTCACAGCAGCATGGACAATGATGGAGCCATATTTGTACTTGCTTTGGAGTGACCTGAGTGCATGTGTTATGTGGTGGATCCTGGCACCCGACAGACAGCCCAAAGTGACCTTCTCCTTGTTCAACCTGGTGAGTGGGACATCAGTGTGTCTGACAATGAGTCACCTATTACAAGTGTATTAGATATGTTGTTTAGCTTTAAGGGCAGTGACTGCGTGGCACACTGACTTTGTGAACTATGTGATATGTGGGTATTGTTGTGGGGTAGCAGTTGTTTGGGTGTCTGCTTTGGAGGTCTCTGCTGCTTAGGCAGATTTTTATTTAGAGCCCTCCGAGTATGTTTTTGTGTGGTAATGTGTTTGGTTTGCTGTTGCTATAGGTCTATGTGAGACTGGATTTGTGGTGTGTGTGGTTATCTTCACCTCCTGATAGACTGTGCCAGTCATGGGTCAAGAGAGCTCAGCCTCCTGTTTGTCTATATACTTGCATCTCTCACATATATCTGAGTTTGTTGGGAGGAGGAGAGGGTTGTCTGTGTACATAAGACAGTTGTAACACTGCCTCAAAATTCCCATATTCACCAGCTGGACTGGAGAGTACACACGAAACTGACCTTTGGACATGTCAGGATATTATGATGAAATACTCTTTTGACTGATCAAAAAGGATCAGTAGGGTAAGTGTGTAAAAGAGTATAACAGGGGTTTAGTGCTTAGGTATGTTGGTGTTTTGGAAAGTTTATCTGCGAAGGAGTCCAGACAGAACCATGACACTTCCTTCAGCTATATCATAAATAGCAATGTACACTCATATATGTCCTGAGTCAGGGCCAACTGTACATGACTGACAATGCCAACATCCTGTCAGACAGGCCCATACATACCCACCTCCCACTGACATAAGGCCCTATCATCATACCAGGAGATATCACATGTAGAATGGGTAAACAGCTCCTTCCAAAGCTGAAAACATGGCATCAATTGGATTACGTTGTTTCCCTATATGTGTCATAAGTGAACTGCAGAACAAACAGACCCTGCACCTGAACAGTCTGTTGAGCCTCACCCTCTCTACAGGATACAAAACTGTTGAATGGCTTACAGCAACATATGGCACACCCCACAAGTGTTGGTGCACAACAGACCATGGGAACTACAGTCCTATAAGCCTATGAAGTCTGATCTGCAAGGCCATGGAGTCCATCATGACTGAAGTCATAAACAGAGCTATTGAAAGCCGACAAACACACAACCATACCAACTTTGGTTTGTTCATGGGCAGATCATGGTTCCCAGACCTGCTAGACTGTTTGAAAGGCAGCCACCCAGGACATACATCACTGAAAGGAGCTACACACATCCCACATTGACTTTGAATAGCCTTTTTCCAACATCCCAGACACATGTCGTATCCACAAAATCAACAATCTCTGCACAAATATGCATTGTCATATGATGGATTGACAATTGGTCCACAGATGGATCACACAAGCTAAGAATTGTGGAGTCCTGTTTAAGCTGTTAACACCTGCTGTCCCCCATGGTTCAGTCCTGGGATTGCATAAAACAAAGCACACACATTACCATGTCCAGTCTGATGATGTCAGAATCCTACAAATATAGCAGGAGAAAAGAAAGCACTCAGTAAAGCATATGGTGTGTCGTGTTAATGTGTATCTCTCTAGTTTCATAACATAGTTAGGTAGGGGTTTGAATCCTGCAATTACTGTGTGTGTGGGGGGGGGTATGTTTGTGTGTGAATTCCTTTGAGAGGAGTGCCCTTTTTAAACACCTTATAAGAGATAAATTCCTCTTTGGCAAATATTTGTGTGTGGGGGTGGTGTATGTTTGTGTGTGAATTCCTTTGAGAGGAGTGCCCTTTTTAAACACCTTATAAGAGATAAATTCCTCTTTGGCAAATATTTGTGTGTGGGGGTGGTGTATGTTTGTATGAATTCCTTTGAGAGGAGGGGGTGGTGTATGTTTGTGTGTGAATTCCTTTGAGAGAAGTGCCCTTTTTAAACACCTTATAAGAGATAAATTCCTCTTTGGCAAATATTTGTGTGTGGGGGTGGTGTATGTTTGTATGTGAATTCCTTTGAGAGGAGGGGGGTGGTGTATGTTTGTGTGTGAATTCCTTTGAGAGAAGTGCCCTTTTTAAACACCTTATAAGAGATAAATTCCTCTTTGGCAAATATTTGTGTGTGGGGGTGGTGTATGTTTGTGTGTGAATTCCTTTGAGAGGAGTGCCCTTTTTAAACACCTTATAAGAGATAAATTCCTCTTTGGCAAATATTTGTGTGTGGGGGTGGTGTATGTTTGTATGTGAATTCCTTTGAGAGGAGGGGGTGGTGTATGTTTGTGTGTGAATTCCTTTGAGAGAAGTGCCCTTTTTAAACACCTTATAAGAGATAAATTCCTCTTTGGCAAATATTTGTGTGTGGGGGTGGTGTATGTTTGTATGTGAATTCCTTTGAGAGGAGGGGGTGGTGTATGTTTGTGTGTGAATTAAATATTTGTGTGTGGGGGTGGTGTATGTTTGTATGTGAATTCCTTTGAGAGGAGGGGGTGGTGTATGTTTGTGTGTGAATTAAATATTTGTGTGTGGGGGTGGTGTATGTTTGTATGTGAATTCCTTTGAGAGGAGGGGGTGGTGTATGTTTGTGTGTGAATTCCTTTGAGAGGAGTGCCCTTTTTAAACACCTTATAAGAGATAAATTCCTCTTTGGCAAATATTTGTGTGTGGGGGTGGTGTATGTTTGTATGTGAATTCCTTTGAGAGGAGGGGGTGGTGTATGTTTGTGTGTGAATTCCTTTGAGAGGAGTGCCCTTTTTAAACACCTTGTAAGAGATAAGTTCCTTTTTGAAATATTTGTGTGTGGGGTGGTGTATGTTTGTATGTGAATTCCTTTGAGAGGAGGGGGTGGTGTATGTTTGTGTGTGAATTCCTTTGAGAGGAGTGCCCTTTTTAAACACCTTATAAGAGATAAATTCCTCTTTGGCAAATATTTGTGTGTGGGGGTGGTGTATGTTTGTGTGTGAATTCCTTTGAGAGGAGTGCCCTTTTTAAACACCTTATAAGAGATAAATTCCTCTTTGGCAAATGTTTGTGTGTGAATTCCTTTGAGAGGAGTGCCCTTTTTGGAGACTAGGAAAACACCTTATAAGAGATAAATTCCTCTTTGGCAAGTCTGATGATGTCAGTATCCCCAAATACAGCAGTGGAAATGAAAACTCCAAGTCAAGCATATAGCGCATTGTATTAATGCGCATCTCTTTAGTATCATAACGTAATTAGATGGGGGTTTGAATCCTGCAATTGCTGAGTGTGTGTGTGTGGGTGGGTATATGTTTGTGTGTGAATTCCTTTGAGAAGAGTGCCCTTTTTAAACACCTTATAAGAGATAAATTCCTCTTTGGAAAATATTTGTGTGTGGGGGTGGTGTATGTTTGTATATGAATTCCTTTGAGAGGAGCAGGGTGGTGTATGTTTGTGTGTGAATTCCTTTGAGAGGAGTGCCCTTTTTAAACACCTTATGAGAGATAAATTCCTCTTTGGCAAATATTTGTGTGTGGGGGTGATGTATGTTTGTATGTGAATTCCTTTGAGAGGAGGGGGGTGGTGTATGTTTGTGTGTGAATTCCTTTGAGAGGAGTGCCTTTTTAAACACCTTATAAGAGATAAATTCCTCTTTGGCAAATATTTGTGTGTGGGGGTGGTGTATGTTTGTATGTGAATTCCTTTGAGAGGAGGGGGTGGTGTATGTTTGTGTGTGAATTCCTTTGAGAGGATTGCCCTTTTTAAACACCTTATAAGAGATAAATTCCTCTTTGGCAAATATTTGTGTGTAGAGGTGGTGTATGTTTGTATGTGAATTCCTTTGAGAGGAGGGGGGTGGTATATGTTTGTGTGTGAATTCCTTTGAGAGGAGTGCCCTTTTTGGAGACTAGGAAAACACCTTATAAGAGATAAATTCCTCTTTGGCAAGTCTGATGATGTCAGTATCCCACAAATACAGCTGTGGAAATGAAAGCTCCAAGTCAAGCATATAGCGCGTTGTATTAATGCATTTCTCTCTAGTATCATAACATAATTAGATAGGGGTTTGAATCCTGCAATTGCTGAGTGTGTGTGGGGGGGTGTATATGAATTCCTTTGAAAGGAGTGCCCTTTTTTGGAGACTAGGAAAACACCTTATAAGAGATAAATTCCTCTTTGGCAAGTCTGATGATGTCAGTATCCCACAAATACAGCAGTGGAAATGAACACTCCCAGTAAAGCCTACAGCGCATCATGTTAATGCACATCTCTCTAGTATCATAACATAGGTAGGGATTTGAATTCTGCGATTGCTGATTGTGTGTGGGGGGGTATATGTTTGTGTGTGAATTCCTTTGAGAAGAGTGCCCTTTTTGGAGACTAGGAAAACACCTTATAAGAGATAAATTCCTCTTTGGCAAGTCTGATGATGTCAGTATCCCACAAATACAGCAGTGGAAATGAACACTCCCAGTAAAGCATATAGTGTGTTTTGTTAATAGTATCTCTCTAGTATCATAACATAGTTAAGTAGGGGATTGAATCCTGCAATTGCTGAGTGTGTGTGTGGGGGGGTATATGTTTGTGTATAATTTCCTTTGAGAGGAGTGCCCTTTTTGGAGACTAGGAAAACACCTTATAAGAGATAAATTCCTCTTTTGCAAATGTTTGTGTGTAAATTCCTTTGAGAGTAGTGCCCTTTTTGGAGACTAGGAAAACACCTTATAAGAGATAAATTCCTCTTTGGCAAATGTTTGTGTGTGAATTCCTTTGAGATGAGTGCCCTTTTTGGAGACTAGGAAAACACCTTATAAGAGACAAATTCCTCTTTGGCAAGTCTGATGATGTCAGTATCCCACAAATACAGCAGTGGAAATAAAAACTCTCACTAAAGCATATAGCGTGTTGTGTTAATGCATATTTCTCTAGTATCATAACATAATTAGATAGGGGTTTGAATCCTCCAATTGCTGACTTTGTGTGGTGGGGAATGGTGTATGGTTGTGTGTGAATTCCTTTGAAAGAAGTACCCTTTTTGGAGACTAGGAAAACACCTTATAAGAGATAAATTCCTCTTTGGGAAGTCTGATGATGTCAGTATCCCACAAATACAGCAGTGGAAATAACAGCTTCCAGTAAAGTATACAGCGTGTTGTGTTAATGGGTATCTCTCTAGTATCATAACATAGTTAGGTAAGGGTTTAAATCCTACAATCGCTGAGTGTGGGTGGGGGGGTATATGTTTGTGTGTGAATTCCTTTGAGAGTATTGCCCTTTTTGGAGACTAGGAAAACACCTTATAAGAGATAAATTCCTCTTTGGCAAGTCTGATGATGTCAGTATCCCACAAATACAGCAGTGGAAATGAAAACTCCCAGTAAAGTATATAGCGCTTCATGTTAATACATATCTCTCTAGTATCATAACATAGATAGGGGTTTGAATCCTGCAATTGCTGAGTGTGTGTGGGGGGGTATATGTTTGTGTATGAATTCCTTTGAGAAGAGTGCCCTTTTTGGAGACTAGGAAAACACCTTATAAGAGATAAATTCCTCTTTGGCATGTCTGATGATGTCAGCATTCCACAAATACAGCAGTGGGAATGAAAGCTCCCAGTAAAGCATATAGTGCGTCGTGTTAATGCATATCTCTTTAATATCATAACAGAGTTAGGTAGGAGCTTGAATCCTGTAATTGCTGTGTGTGTGTGTGGGTGGTATATGTTTGTGTGTGAATTCCTTTGAGAGGAGTGCCCTTTTTGGAGACTAGGAAAACACCTTATAAGAGATAAATTCCTCTTTGGCAAGTCTGATGATGTCAGTATCCCACAAATACAGCAGTGGAAATGAAAGCTCCCAGTAAAGCATATAGCACGTTGTGTTAAAGCGTATCTCTCGAGTATCATAACATGGTTAGATAGAGGTGGGAATCCTGAATTGCTGCGTGTGTGTGGGGGGGTATATGTTTGTGTATGAATTCCTTTGAGAGTAGCGCCTTTTTGGAGACTAGGAAAACACCTTATAAGAGAATTCCTCTTTGGCAAGTCTGATAATGTCAGTATCCCACAAATACAGCAGTGGAAATGAAAACTCCCAATAAAGGATATAGCGTGTTGTGTTAATACGTATCTCTCTAGTATTATTTTTTAGTTAGGTAGGGGTTTGAATCCTGCAATTGCTGAGTGTGTGTGTGTGGGGGGGTATATGTTTGTGTATAATTTCCTTTGAGAAGAGTGCCCTTTTTGGAGACTAGGAAAACACCTTATAAGAGATAAATTCCTCTTTGGCAAATCTGATGATGTCAGCATCCCACAAATACAGCAGTGGAAATGAAAGCTCCCAGTAAGCATATAGCGTGTCGTGTTAATGCGTATCTCTCTAATATAACAGAGTTAGGTAGGGGCTTGAATCCTCCAATTGCTGAGTGTGTGTGTGTGTGTGTGGGGGGGGTGATATATGTTTGTGTGTGAATTCCTTTGAGAGGAGTGCCCTTTTTGGAGACTAGGAAAACACCTTATAAGAGATAAATTCCTCTTTGGCAAGTCTGATGATGTCAGTATCCCACAAATACAGCAGTGGAAATGAAAGCTCCCAGTAAAGCATATAGCACATTGTGTTAATGCATATCTCTCTAGTATCATAACATAGTTAAGTAGAGGTTTGAATCCGGCAATTGCTGAGTGGGGGGGTGTATGTTTCTGTATAATTTCCTTTGAGAGGAGTGCCCTTTTTGGAGACTAGGAAAACACCTTATAAGAGATAAATTCCTCTTTGGCTTGTCTGATGATGTCAGCATCCCACAAATACAGCAGTGGAAATAAAAACTCCCAGTAACGCACATAGCACGTTATGTTAATGCGCATCTCTCTAGTATCATAACATAGTTAGGTAGGAGTTTGAATCCTGCAATGGCTGTGTGGGTGCATGTTTGTGTGTAATGTCCTTTTTGGAGACTTGGAAAACACATTAAAGGTAAATTCCTCTTTGGCAAGTCTGATGATGTCAGTATCCCACAAATACAGCAGTGGAAATGAAAACTCCCAATAAAGCATATAGCGAGTCATGTTAATGCATATATCTCCAGTAGCATAACATAGGTAGGGGTTTGAATCCTGCAATTGCTGAGTGCATGTGTGTGACACTGTTGGTTAATGTTTTGTGGGTTTTGCTTTTACGACTGTATGACATATCAGTAAAACAACAGTATGTGCACTGCACACTTCAGGTATCTGTGTGGCAAATACATACATGTACATGTGACCTCAATTAGTTCATAGGTGTGAAGCCCGCTTTCTACATGAATACATCTGTTACCATTGACAGTTTGTGCTGCTGCTTCTCAGACCTTAGGTCACATATGTATGTTTGTGACAAGGCCAACCACTGTAGTGATCTGTGGCCTAGGTCATCTGTGTCACCAGTTTCTATAGAATAGTGTGTGAGGGTTCATGCCCGCGGTATATTTCAGACATGTTCAAACACAACAAAGTCGGTCAATAATGGGCATTCATTATAGGTGTACAACAACTTTGTGGATATGCATATAGACCCCTTATTGCTTATGTGATACACAGAGGGACTTCAGAATACCTGTGGAAATGTGAATATCAAAGGACAGATGACATAACATGTGGCTGTATGTACACATCGGTACCCCTTCTACATGTTGTAGGCTACTACCTATGTGGTACTGTCAGGATACTATGTTTAGTAAATGTGGATGACTATGCTATAGTTGGCTTATAGCTTTACCGCATGGGTTGGTCAACAGGCATCTGTCTGTATGATACCCTTGTGGAGGATAAGTGTCTCATCCAGAGAATGCATTGTAGGCCACTGTATGCATTACCAGATGTGGACGGACATATCCCTAGTGTGTTTGCTTGTACCTAAGAGGGCTACATACCAAACAGGAGTGGTCCCAGGAATGGGTGGCGGTCAATACCACTGGTTACTGGTATAGTATAGTACCGGAAGGATTCAAATGCTACTGTGTGTCCTACATCTGTGTGTCAGTTGTCAAGACATCTAACAATTGGTTAAAGTCAGGCTGTTGAGGATGTGTATACTACCAGAATGCAAACCAATGACCGATATTAACAGTATCACCCACAGCATAGTGTCAAACCATGTCATACACACGTGTACCCAAGTTGAAACACATGTGTAGTAAAATGCATACTGGTCACCAATAGAAAATATGAAGTGTTAACACTGTGTAATACAGGGCATGTCACCCTTCCCATGTGTCCACTATGCACGTACATGCAGACAGTGCACCTCCACCATGTTCACAAATGTACACCTGCATATCTGTACTGCACACATCACACACGTACTGTCCACTCACCAACACATGCTGCCAGAACTACACACATCAGCCAAGTGGCACATGGGCAGACAATACATTTTTGGAATTAACACTGGTGTAAAAATACTACATTGATAATCATAGCTTTAATGTATCATGCCTGCTCAGATATACCTACAATGATATCATTACAGTTGACACCATGCTAACATTGCTACACTGCTATTAAGTCATCCTGTGCATCAGCACCATGTTAGCCTGTTCCTGCATCAATGTTACAGATGACAGAAGGTGGCACAGTTTCATCATATGCACAGGGTGTGCTGTTGGTTTGCCAGAGCCCAACAATGACCCATCCAATTGACATGTGTGTGTGTGTGTGTGGGACAACAGTACAGCATGGGTCAATGTTGATGTAATGTGTGTGCCTATGTGTTAGTCCTAGGTGTTTGGTGTGTGTGTGTGTGTGTGTGTGTCTGCATGCACACAGTTCCACCATGTGGCTGCCAAATATGGGAGGTTGTGGGACAGCCACAGACTGTACCTGCCAGGCTGTACAGATCACTGTCTCTGGCCACGGACACAGTACCTGTGCCTGGCAGGGGTGCCACAGACAGTATCGGGTACCAAGCCAGACTGGGTACTATCATCAGAGGCAAAGGGATGTCGACTGAACCCATGTCCCTGCTGAGACTGGTCAGAGCCACGTGCACATGGTCTTCTAGGATGGTCTATTGACAGCCCAGCCCCAACATTGCTGGGGCTGGTAGTGCCACTACATGAGCGGCTGTGACTTGTGTGTCATCTGCGACGACTGCCAGCTGATGATGTTGTTGGCATACGTCCACGTCGACATCTCAGCCATCCTGCACTGTCCTGGCACATGGACATGACATTGTGAAGGACATCTAGTGTCTCCCCCAACGTCTATCAATGACCTCAGTGTAATTACGGATGGCACCAGCAAGGTCACGGATACTGTCATTGATAGCAGTGTCATGGGCCCTCTGCCCCCTTAGTCCCTGCCTGTACCGTTACATACATGCCTGTGCCTGCATTACAGCCCGGAACATACCTGAGGTTGTAAGACCTGTGGGGGCATGTCTGCCAGGGGCACGAGAACCCCTGGACATCTGCCTATGTGCTACCATTCCAGGAGTCTAGGTATGGCTGCTGTGAGGGGATGCATCTGCCATAGATACCACACTATCCTGGTCAATGCCTACTGTATGCTGTCCCTCAGCTAAGGCCATTGGTGATGAGGGATGTATTGGCAGTATGAATGTGTGCATAGATGGGGTGGAAAGCTGTGTACTGTTGACTGGCTGACCAATGACAGACCCTGTCAAACCTGCCTGTGCCACAACACATGTATCATCATGTCCACTATTTGTGGCAGTGACTTCAGGTTCCCTGCTGCACTCAACCAACACAACCTCAGCACCTGTGAGAGGAAGACAGGAAACACACTTTACAGTCTGTACATGATGTTAGCACACATGAACACATGCACACATGCAAACAAATACACTACTCAGTCAAGTTGACACACACACCAACAGGAATACAGAACATACTCATTAGTGGTTGATGGTGGAGTACAGTATCACAAGCCAAAGAGTCCTATCACACGTGTCAGCATACAGGATGTGTGTTGCTCAACAACATGCAGTGCGAGTGTAGAGAGTCCTTGTTGATAACAGTATACATGTCTTTGATGCATGTGTGTTGTTCAATGATTGGCCTCACCCTGGAACACAATGTTTACATGGACACAACATTGCTGTTCAAGTATGAAATGCTTTCCAATGTCCTGTGCACCATCACTCATAGGTATACATACCATGGCCGGATGCACACAACTGTCAGGTGTATAGCAATGAATGCTATGTGTAGTACTGTAGTTAATGTAACTGGATGTAATGTAGTACCATGAGCCAGCATCATGTGGTCACTCAAGGCCACTAATGTATGCCACACTGGCAACTATCTTGCTGTACCTGACCTGCACCACTTTGGCTACATTAACTATTTCACAGACAGTTGTTACATGGGTATGTAAGGTGTTCAATAGGGAGCATTGCCTAACATGAATGTGTTGCGTGTTGAAGAGTGTCGCACCGCCCCATGATAGGCCTCTACCCCTCAGGTATAGTATGTGTGCTGTGTTGATGACATTTGGGATACTGGAGTCTGACCTTACAGCAGGTGTCTAAATATGCCATGTGTATCATATTAACACTTAGTGCGTATGACAAAGTGGTGTATGTTGTGTGCATGTGTATTGACTTTGCCTATACAATGTCCACTACAGTGTACCACAACTGGTTGGGATGCTCTCTGTATTGCATGTGTTTGAGGCAGCTACTCATGTTACTGGGATGTGCATAGTCCCACAGAAAACATGCAGAGCATGCATTATGTGTAGGTGTTTTACATGTGTATATGGCCTACAACTCTCCTATGACATGCACATGTTATATGCTATATTAAATGTAGAACACTCACCAGCATTGGTCTGCTGTCTTGCTATCACATCAGAGGGACCTACAAGGATATGAGACAGTTTGTCAGTGTCAACAACTATGGCATTGCTGCTGTGAGTTTGCAATTTTACAGTAGTACAACAGGTGACAGTCACAGGCATACAGATTATGTACCAAATTATCAGTATTGCATGACACCAGGCTCCACATCTTCTAAATACACAGTACACATCTGACAAATGCATGTTCTAACAATCGAGCTAACAGTAGTCTACAGATATGCCATGTTACCTGCATGCTCTGAGTCAACTTGCTGGGTGACTCCGGCCTCCATGATGACACATGTCTGTTGTAGTGGTTGGCTAGGAGCCACCATGCTGAGGAGCAGCTCTTCCACTCTGGTGAGGGGTGGATGTGTTGCTGCACCACCACCTGTGGCAAGCTGTTGTCTGTGGACATCGAGGCATGCTGCCTGACATGTCTAATTAAATCACTGCAGTGATGGCATACCTGCTCATAAGTCCAGTTATACATGCCTACATCATTCACTTGACGGACATCTTGCCACAGTGCAGTGAGCCCATGCTGGTCCTGGCTGGTTCTGGAGAACAGCAGGGTGTGATGTTGCATTAGGGCATCTAGGATTATTTCCTCCTCTTCAGGGGAATATGCAGGTTTGCAATTGAGCAAGTCATGTGGCACACTTAACATTCCAAAGTACAGACATCAATGAAATGCCATATATAGCAACCTATTGGCTGTCAGTAGATACACACTTTTAATACCACATATCACTGCTCAGCCCACAACTGCCTGACAGTGCCTGGCACATTCTATATATTAAACCATGTTCTGCACAGCAACAAAGTGAAATGTAAGACTATACAACAGTACATGGCACACTGTATGTGACAAAATGCACCACCTAGCCACAGGAGGTATATATCAAGCTAATGGATGGAGAATGATGTCATCCATTGCAATGAATGTAAAGTACAGTTACAGTATTGCCAGTATACCACAGTAGTCATTGAAGCCAAACCCCTGCCTAACATATGTGCACAGTTGTTGATATAGGTGGCATACTGCTGTAGTAGACTATTCATGTTGCTAGATACACACGTATACCCTGCAACACAGATATGATTGAGGGAATGGTACAGGCATAATTACACACACAAATGTATGCCAACCCAGATGAGCTTTTCCTGTGTACCATACATTACTGTGTGTCACTACTAACAAAACCTTATGCCTGAGGTATGCAATCTGTGAGGACTACAAGGAAGACACAAAACAGTGTTTCCAAGCAATGTGAACATACACCATACTGTACTGTTTAGGCCTACAGCGTCAGGTAGTACTACATTTCATAGGGGAGTTGGATTCACCAGCAGTACCACTCACTAAGCATACATGTATTGATTTAGCCTACAATGGGACACCACAGTCGACAAGGGACTACGTCACACCGTATGCCATACTACTTTTTCTGCCTAGCAATAGTATATACATCTTTTTCTGGGTTTACAGCTAGGACACAAACTACCATGACAGAGACAATGTCACACTAAGCTATCACACCTTTACAGACCTTGCACACATTCACCATCACACTCAGTCAACCTCACATAGCAATTACTGCACTAAGTACATGTGTGTGTGTGTGTGTGCTTCATGTCATGGGTAGGTAATACGCTATTGGCCCTAGGGCCTACAGCAGCCTAGCCATATGCTACCCTGGCCTTTGACACACATGTAATTTAATTTCACTTGCCCCTGTCAACCAGAGCCACAGAGATGATTCCCAGGGTGTATTTCCTATCTCCCAAACAATCATCAGGAATATTTATGACAACTGCTAATGAGGAGCTTTCTTTGCTATTGATAGGTGGTTTGTTCCAAAGTATGGCATGTCTCTGAGTTAGGACTCTATCCCTCCAGCATGTGCTGTTTAGTGAGCTGACAAGGTGTAGGGCCCTACAGCGGGTATCTGGAAGGGATTGTAATATGTTTACGTGCAGGATGTCCAACAGCTATGGGTGTGACATAGCTCAGTATGTTAGGCAGAGGTCACCTCTGGGTAGGCGGTACGCAACACAGTGTAGTTGTGGTTTTGTGAGTCTGTCTGCATAGGGCATCTGTTTGAGGCCGGTATTACTCTTTGTAAGGTATGTCTGTGGCCTTTCCAGTTGCTGTAGTTGGCATTGTACTCTCTAATGGGTTTTAAGTGTGATAAGTAGAAGGGAACACTGACCTATATTTCCCTAGATGACACACATTTTGTGATGACGTGTACCACGTAGACAGAGTACATGACCAGTGTGGAACTGTGATTATCAAATGGGAGGCTACTGTCCACCTGTGTCCCATGTTCCCTTATCACACCTTCGGTGTTAGGTAGACTACCACCTATATGGTAGTTAATGGGTACAGTGTTCTGGCAAGAAGGGATGACACTGCAGTGTCAACACTGAGCTTCAGTCCATACCTTGGTCGCCAGGCACCTGTCGCAGTATGTATGCCCCATGTCTCTCTCCCTCTATATATATATATATATATATATATATATATATATATATCCCATGTCTCTCTCCCTCTATATATATATATATATATATATATATATATATATAAACATCCATTGCTGCACATATACAGTCCACTATTCATGGTAGGAATAGCACTTGTGACAGTTGTGAGATATACAGTTATGTAATAATATTGCACAGTATTGTGCAGACTGCATTGAAGGTGTCCTCAGCCCATGTAGCTTTAGCAGGCCTCACTGGCTACAACACTGCAAAAATGACAGCGCATACCCACAGTGTTTAACCACCACATGTCATATACCAGCACTGAATGCTATTGTCTTTTCCACATACTACAACCTACATAGACATATGCACATAACAACCTTCAACAACGTATATATGTACACCCTTCACAAACAGTTGCAGTATGTCCTTTACCCTATGCACATGTACAGATACATAGAGATACGTACTGCTGCCACATATGGATGATTCACAGTATGTAGAGTACTCTTCATAAACATCTACTACA
The DNA here is from genome assembly GCF_019279795.1 of Protopterus annectens. Classification (NCBI taxonomy): domain Eukaryota; kingdom Metazoa; phylum Chordata; order Ceratodontiformes; family Protopteridae; genus Protopterus; species Protopterus annectens. The sequence continues at coordinate 1,215,467,024 of NC_056743.1, forward strand.
TGCCAGCAAATACATGTGTTACATACCTTTCATTTGTATTGCTGTGTTCCGTTTGTTTTTAAAGGAAATGTTTTTTTTTTTTTTTACTTTTACTTTTCTGTCTGTTACTCTTTATTTTTCTGCATTTCTCTGTCTGTGTCTCTGTCTCTAGCGCTCTCTCTCTTTCTGCAATGAGATTATTGCATGTGTAGACAGCAAGTACAGCCTGCTTTTCTAGGTATCTGCACATGTGCATGTGATGGCCTCTGCACCAATTGGTGCCCACCATTCACTAATTGCATGCAGCCTGCTGTGTGGTAATTGCACTACTCACTGTCATAGCAGCCCACTGCTATAAAATGCTAGGTTAGGTAGGCGTAGCCCTTTCAGCTTTCCTAAGTGGGGCCCATGCTTGTTTGCTGTGGACACCGTTGTGTCAGTCAGAAGGTTGGTACACTTCTTCTCTCTGAAGCTAGTGTTGTAGCCAGTGATTTGCATGTTGTACTCAAACCTGAATGTTGCTGCTTCTAGTACACACTTGTCAGTGTAGACTTTTACTCACCCCTCCACATGCTTACACAAGATACATGGGAGTATGTACTTTCTTTTCTAATTAGACAATTAACTGCCATACAAAAGTAGTTATTGCAATGTGTTCCTCTGGCATATTAACTGTTTGTGAACTACTATACTGTAAATATTAATTACCTCACTTCTGAACAGTTTGTTGTTTATTTGTGTTTACATTAGCATGGGCTGCTCATGCCAGCTGGACACAGTTCAGTACCGAGTACGCCTACCTACATCCTTGGTAGAGCCTGAATACACAGGTATATTGTTCTTTTGGGTAGGAGTGCAGAAGTACAGAGAGCATTATATATTATTGTGTGATGTTTATCTTGCTGAACATACAGGGTTGCCATGTACCCGTTAGTCTAACAAGGCAAATTGTCTGCGTAGCTCCCACTTGTGGACATATCCAGCTGGTAGCCAGAGGTTGGCCTATTATTCTTTGTGCACCACACCAGTCTTTTCTGCACTGAAACAGTGGCACTGTCACAGTTGGTTGCTAACAGTACATGGCTACATCCTTTGATATTTCTGTGTTGTACGCCTACATAAGGGTATGATTGTGGGACTCGTTCCAAAGCTATTTGCAGTGTGTGTAACAGCAGACAAGCTGAAATGCCTGTGTGTTTCTGCCTCTGCCAGGCCTCTGATATACTCGGGTATATATTTGAACAGACTCAGGGAAAGGTACATATAAGCGGGATACACCTGTAACATATTAGACATTAAGTTGAGACTGTGAGAGAATCAGAGCATAAGTATTAATGCACCTTTTCTGACATGCATGCAGTGTGTACTATTACTTACTGACATTATCCAAGTGTAATTCCCCACTCTCCAGCCTACCGTCAATACTTTTCAGGAGGATTCTGAGAGACAACGCTAACATTTGTTTAGGAATCAGGGACATCCCTGAAAAGCAGTCACAGTTGCAAAGTATGGCCTCTGCCCTATTCAAATATGCCAGTGTTTATCCTGCTCTGATACGGTGTGGGGTTTGTAAAGTGCTACTGTAACATTATTTCCTGTTAGAATGGCTGGTTCTCTTTTCACAGTCATGTCATGCAATTCCACAACAACTGCTGGTAAAGATCCACAGAACAAGATTTGTGTTATGACATTCCTATTTTCCCTTTACATTCACTCATTGTAATGCATGATATATTTATTACAGCACCAACTTATTGTAAATCTACTGTGGCCTAGTGGTACTTCATGCAGTCTAATGTGTCCAGGGTTCGAGACTGACAGAGGTGTTTTATTTTGCTGCTCAGCAGAACAAGGGCCCTGACATGCAGAGTGACTAAGGCACTTTTAAGCAGTTGTAAGCGGGTTTGCGCGACACTTAGCAATACTTAGCTAAGCGCACACATGTGCACACTCGCTCAAACCCGCTAACTACTGCTTAAAAGTGCTTACTCCCACTAACCCCATGCTAATTTCTTTAAAAGAAAATGGGAAGAGAGGAAAGTGGTGAAAAAGAGGGGAAGACAATATGGAAACAAGTTTAGGATGTGCAGAATGGGTGTAGGGAAGGTCCCTAACTGCCCATTTCTTTACCAGCAACAGCTGTGCATATGCCATAAATTTTGAGTGAAATTTTAAACCTTCCACCCCTGGGAGAGGGGTGAGGACAACAAAGTATGTTGTACTGCCAATTATAATTATCAGTTTACATGTCCAGCGGACATGTGTGCAAAATGGGCAGCTATGTATGGGGCGTAATTTTTTTGTGGGTACAGATTGCCCTTTTTTTTTTTTCAGGTGAGAGTGGAAAGTGAGGTAGAGGAAGTAGGTATATTTGGGGAGGTAAACAGACAAGATGCATACAGGGGCAGAGTATGACACATGGGGTGGGTGAACACAATTGACGGGAACAGATGTTTGGAAATCGCAAGCCCATGAGCCCACAGATGGTAACAGTGGAACTGAGATCCCCACCCATGATCAGTCACTACTGCAACTTCACAGCCCCGAGGATGGCTGTGCTGGGGGCTGCGTAGGACGGGCAGGCTCACCCATGAGACATGCCACTCTCGCCTCGAGCTGGCATAGGGGATCAGCGACTGAACACTGGATCTCCCTATGCACCACAGCCTGGACCCTTCAGACAGTGACAGGTGGCCCTTCTCCGCCCACGCTTGCATGGGGGGGGGAGCCCCATCCCCTGCAGTGCTTCCACCTGAAGGTGGCACAGGACCAATGGAGGAGGGGAACCTGAGCTGGGCACCGGACCTGCTGCTAGGTGCAATCGCCAGCTGAGGAGGGACAGGTGGATCCACTGGGACCAGCCTTCCCATACGTTCTGTGATTAGGTGTGTTTAATTACAACATAAACAACAGCATTCCAAATTAGTTGTAACAGCATGCAGTAATATTCCCATTAACCCAACACACCAAGGTTCCAACAGTTGAACAGCAAGCATAACACATGCATATATTGAACGACAGTGGACATTTCAACAGCATGCAGGGATAACTGGTGGCAACAGGCCACCAAAATTGTGGTGTTTGAACAGGGCGCATGCATCAAAGTGAATGCAGATATTTATAGAATAGGACATGTGTCCCAACAAATGTTTTGAGATTACACATACCCATTGAGGTGTGGAATTGCATTGTTTATGCACATACAGTAGGGTATAGAAAGAAACCTCAATTAACATCTTATAGGTACTTTTAGTCTACACTACATTCCTATTGACTGCAGGTGTATATCCCCTACATGTATTATTACACTTTCCAACATGCATTAGGTTGTGTAATGGGTTTGGCTAGTTCATTATATATCTGACATTGATTTTATTTATATTTCTATATCTACATATCTGGATGTGTTCACATGACATTTTCAGTTAAATTTGTACAGAATCCTACATTTCGTGTAGCACACACACATTTCTGGGGAACACATTAACAAGCTACTCGTGTACCAGATTTACTTATGCATGCCAGCCATTAACTGGTTGTTGAGGACTGTATATATGCTTCACAGCTACTGGCACTTCCATCAACCACTTTAGATGGGAATGCCCAACTGTGGGTTGACAGCACTTATTAAAACAGTACTATTTGTATAATGCAAGGGTACAACAACATTTCAAAGTAAGTGACACAGACACACTCCAAGTATTGTACCTTTATTAATTACATTACACACTTTTCCACAGGCTCTCTCCTTTATTTGATATTACAGTGCATACGGAAGACATATTATACCTTTATTAATAGGTTAGAACACTCTTTCAGGCTTGCTCACTTATTTTATATGACAGTACATGCAGAGATTTTATTCCGGACATATTTTGCCTTTCTTAATGGGTTACTACACTCTTTTTCTGGCTCTTTGACTTATACCTGCCTGGTGGCACAGCCTATCTGCATAGGCTTGATGATTCCCAGCATGGACACCTGCAGCTGTGAAGTAAATGAAGGGATATTGAGACATACCTATCCATTATATAGACTACATTATATAGACTAAATTAGCATGTCTTACATACTGCATTCCATGGCTAGCTACTCAGTGTGGGGCATCTTGCATCCCACAGGCCTCCTGTATCCATTGGTTCAATAGGCCCTGCTTCCATCTCTTCAGGTCTGCATGGTGGTGATGGACCTGCTCACCAGTCCGAGGAACGCCTGTGGCACTGGTGAGATCATGAGCTACCAGTTCCAAGCCTCTGCTTTGTACTCCATCCCTTGGAACTGGCCCTGCAGGAGTCTTGACTCATGCCGGTGGACAAGGAGCCAAACCATGTATTTTGACTCCCCGATGCCCCAGCGTTGCACTCGAAAGCAAGTACCCTCTCCAGCACCAGCCATTCTAACTGCAGATGGGAACTACAATCAGTTATGGCAAGTATTCCCACCTATGGGGCTTAAATATGCCACATTTTCCACAATATTTTGTGATTGGCCATTTTTGAAAATTCTCGGCTGACTGCAGACCTGCTTAGCAATGGTTAATCTACCATTTATAAGTATATGTATGTTAACAGTGGCTGCTTATCCTAAGCTGTCATGGATTAGTGGTTCAGTACTTTGGTTCAGTGTCCTGGGTTCGAACCTTATCATTGCTTTTTATTTTACTACTGTCCAGACAGGCTAGGGGGTGTGGCTGTGTTTATTCAACTTTGCTCTACGGTGCACTGGTTGGCATGGCGCGCACCTCCACACAAACCGATTGTACTGGGTAAAGCGCTGCTTAACTATGGGCAACTATACTGCACTGGGTAAAGCGCTGCTTAACTATGGGCAACTATACTGCGCCGAGTAAAGCGTTGCTTAACTGCGGGCAACTATATTGCGCCGAGTAAAGTGTTGCTTAACTGCAGGCAACTATATTGCGCTGGGTAAAGCGTTGCTTAACTGCGGGCAACTATATGTCAGGATCCTTTATAAATATACATTTTGTTCACTGATACATAGGCAACTATATGTCAGGATCCTTTATAAATATACATTTTGTTCACTGATACATAGGTCATTTCAATGCTAATTAGTACAATTTTAATTATATATGTCAGGAATTATTTCATATACTAATTTAAAACATAAAATAGAAAGGGCAGTGGTGGGACTCGAACCGTGAATGCCTCCTCTTTATGCGAAGGCTCTACCACTACGCTATTGCTATTTGTCTTCATTTGCATAAACATTCCTTATTATGCTCTTCAATGTTGACACTGCTAACTGCAGCTAAGCAATGGGCACACCCGTGCAAATACGGGCAGCTATATCAGGAATTAGAAAAAAAATTTAAAGTTTTACTTTTAATAACTGTACTGGGGGGTTTACAATGTCAGGGAGTGTAGTGTTGGGTATGTGGATATTTGAGCGGACTCGCTCATGTGTGTTGACATTTCACAATTCAGACACTTGCAGGGGCGTGGACCTTTGGACTGCTCGGCAGTCAGACACACCCCCTGCCTTCCTGCATGGCCCGTGTTGAGTGGAGTCAGCATGCCCTTATGAATATGCATGGCATGCTGACATCATACCGTTCAACTGCAGTCTCAGAGTAAGACTTATTTAGTCTTACACAAAGGATTCGTGAAACCGGGGGATTTAACTTTTTGCCAAACAGTTAATTTAATAGTTTGGCAATTACTTAAATAATACACAGTTACTTACCTATGCTAATCCAGCATATTTAGAGCTGGAACCAAGAGTGATGTCAGCTCCTCCACCCAGCCATTAATATTAATCCTGTAAACACAGCTCTGTATTTTTATCCTTCTGGGTTCAGAAGATATCTTTAAAATGTTGTAATTTTCTATCTGCTTCAAAACAAACTTTTTTTTTTTTTTTACTTAGAAATGTTCATGCATAAAGATTTATGTAAACACTTTTTGTGTAAAAGAACATTTCATTTTTCACCTGTAAACATAATCTTTACATTGCTAAAGTGCTACTTGAAGAAGACATTGAGAAACATATGCAAAGTTGTTGTGTTTTTCAGCTTTTCCCGGTTAGGGGTCGCCACAGAACAACTCCGGTCCACTAATGATTGGTAAGTTGATTTTTACGTGCCGAGTTACCAGCCCTGATGCACAACCTTCAATGAAGGTATGCCCATTCACACATGTCCCCACGCAGAAGACGCTCTAGCTGAGAATCAAACCGGACAGAGTCTTACTGTGAGGCGACAACGCTACTGCAGCACCACCACCGTGGGTTGAGAAACGTATGCAAAGTAATGCTGGATAAACGATATGAGCTAATATATATCAGATAAAACAGATGATGTACTGAAAACGATAAAGCAATGAAGAAGCAAGAGTGGGTTTCTGTGTCAAAGGCTGAGTAGTTATTACAGAAAATCAAATGCAAGTAGTAGTTGTATGCTATCATAGTTTGCTTTTTGTGGTCTGTGTCCTAAACAATATATGTCACTAGATAATCAAAGCCTACATCTACACTCGTGGGGATCAGAAAACAGTGCACCAAAGACGCTATTAAGTTGTAAGACATGACATGAAATAAACCTAAACAGCTAAGTGAATCCCCTTCAGTATGGCTGACTCATTATATAAAAGGCAGATTTGGTGTGTATGCATTGGTGTGACAGTGGGAGGAGATGTCAAGACAGGCTGGAGTAAATTCAGAACAACAGGTTACTTCTTCTCTAAGTTCACTGAAGAAGTGTGGGTATGGAAACCACTGGTCAGAATAACAGCTATCAGTAATTGTATTATACCCTTATCCTTGCAGTCAAGGTAATGTCTAATAAGGATCCAAAAGCCAGTCCACTTATGTAATTAACAAATGGTAGGCAAGCAAAATAATAATAATCTGTGATAGATGTGGAAAAAGCTAACAGAAATGAATCCTGGGTAATAAGGATCAAATGGGATTCAGCTGTTTACTTAAAATGTGTTAAGCTGCTTGAGCCACATCTCAGTTTCATATGCATCTAAAGGGGGATTACAAAAACATGTAAAACAAAGATTTCCAATTATCAGAAATCCTAAAAGTAAAATCTAAGCCATAAAGTCTAATATATTGAGGAAAACATATCCATCACAGGGCTTCCATACAGAGATGATGTGTTAGAACAACTTTGCAGAGCACAAGAGAAGTAATTCCAACACAATATTGATCTGTGTGTTTACACAGGTGTCATGCTAGCAACTAAATCTCACAGGAAAACATTTTAGACTTGCATAAACTGTACTGTAAGCAAGCTAATGCACAACAATACACAAAGACTGCTGAAAAACACACCTGCAATGCAGCAGAGATTTGTATCTGAAGTGTAGCAGCAGGTTATAATCCCAAATGAGCAGCAAGAACAGGTCGTAAATACACAGCAGGTATAGTTAGTAAAGATGTAAACTGCACAAGATGTGCTTTGGGAGCAGGGCATGCTGGGTTCAGATGGAAGATTACTGCTGAAAGCAAAACTATAGGTAAAGGTACATGGTTCTGGAATACTGCAATAAAAAGGAATAGTCTGAATAATATTTACAAGCCCTTCCATTATATCCTAATGATAGTATACATCAAGCAGGAGGGCGTCCTGAAATTCTAAAGGCAGTTCATGGTCTCCTCCTTTCGCTCTAAATACATGGGTGGCAGTTACTGCTTAAATGGTATGATTATAATTTAAGAGCTGATCTGTTTAAGCTATTAGAATAAATTATCTAAGCGACTGATATGTCATGCAAACATTCGCTTATAAATGACACTTCCTCCCCCAAAAATGTATGGAATATTACCAGTTATCATCCTTAGGCTGCAATGGTCATACCAAGATACAAGACATTGCATTTTTGTGTGTGCATTTTCACTGTGCATTTCCATGAAGGACAATTTTAAATTTTCAAAAGCTTTATCAAGAATTCAGTCTAGCACACTGCAAACATGTTGCTTGGCAAAAACAAAAACAGGATCCTTACTGAAAAATATAAAAAAGAAATAGGGGATAATGTCTTCTTGATTTGTTAAATAACTAAATCCACTATAGAGAAGTGCATCTTTTCAGTTGCTCACCTGACAGCACTGTTTGGAAAATGACTTGCTCAAACAGGGCAGGCAAACAAAGACACTGATGGAATAAATCCAAGACTATCAGAGGAATCACAGTAACAGTTCATACCTTCTATTCTCTGCTCTAAACTACCAGATTTGTCTGAGATTATCTGCATTAAATCATGCTGCTTCATTGGGCATGAGTCTATTGTTAATTTAAAGGAGTTTGAGCTATTTTTTCAATCTGTAAATTTATCTGGCATTTGGTTTAGTAATAATCATCTGATAAAGCACATTAATTTTACTGGTTCTGTGTGTATCAGCTACTCCTGACAGTTGTTTTACTGTACAGTAGAGAGTTGATTATCCGAACTAATTGGGACCTAGGGTGGTTTGGATAATCAAACATATAATTGAACCAGATAAAAACTTCTAAAATCTAGTTTTTTTTTTTTTTTTTTTATTGCATACAGGAATACACTTTTCAACCTTTCAGTGACTCCAGTGGACAACAAAGAATATTTTTCACACACGAGCTGGCTACAAGCTCAAAAAACATGCTCAAGCAAATACATATAATGTTTACATATTCAGACTTTATGATTTTTCCTACCCAAAAACTTTGGAAGGCTGGTTCTGATAACTGATGTTTCTGATAATCGACGTTTGGATAATCGACTCGCTACTGTATATCTGCCGCTGATCACTAAGAAATCTGTCAATATTGCATTTCATTTATCTTTTGTGGAATTAATCACCTGCCTACTTTAAAACAAATAACTGCACACAGTCAAGGCATCATGCACTTATCAGGGCTTTGTATATCCTATATTAGTATAGAAACTTCAAAAGGCATGCCCTCTATTAGTTTGTCCTTGAATTCACACTAAAAGTAAAAAAAAAAAAAAAAAAAGACAAAATAAAAAAGCCTCAAAAGGCAAAAAAAACACAAAAGGCACAAATTTAAAATACTAACTACTAGAATAACTGTAACTATATAAGGTCTTGTGTTACCATGCTATTTCTGAAGGATATGAAGTCTGAAACTCAAAAATGACATTCATTAGTGTGTGTTCAGTCTCTTCTGATTTTTGCCAAAAAATCCAAAAAAAATCAAATTTATATAGAACAGACCAAAAATATGAGGCAAAATTCTGTACAGTTGAGAGGTAGTTCTGTTGCTCAGACTGCCACACTATTGAACATAACTAAGTAGGGTGAGACACTGTATTGAACAAAATCCTTTATTTTGCCACTTCTCCTAGATTTCATGTGACAGATTCAACGTTTATATATTAGGATAAAAAAAAAAATCATCCATAAAAAACATTTCAAAAGCCTTTCATATTATAGGTTCATAGGAGGTTACTAGGCTAGCAGACCTAGAGCCTTTACAAGACTAGCCATGTTAATCCCAAGTATCCCCGTTTGTTCTTTCCAGGTAGTTGACAGAATGAATTTATAAACAGAGTGGATCTGTGATCAACACAGGCTACCTCTGTCCATGAGGGACATGGGTGCCACCCCAGGGCAGGGGGTTGGTGTGGTCTCCAATCTAGGCTGCTGTGGGCTGGGGGGGACAGGGGGGATCTCTTTCTCTATGAAATAGGAGTCTATTCCAGAGTAGTAGTCTCTGGCACACATCTGTCTCTCCTCTCTCTGTGTGTTTTGTGTAGCCAGGTTTTGAAATCCAGAATCCCTAAGACTTTGTGCCATTGACTTATTTGGATTGCAGCACATATTTTTAGGGAGGGGAGGGTTGGAGGGTGCCCAAACAGGCACAGAAACAGGCTCAGCAGCCTATAAGATAGAGGAAAGGACAGGAGGAGCCCAGCCCTGTCATGTTGTAGTGAGGTTGGTGGTGTATTTTGATTAGTGAGAAACCCTGAGGGTCTCTCCAGTGGGTGGTGGTGTATGGTGGAAAATGCATTAATGAGATCTATTAATGATCTGATGAGATGAGGTGATATAGTGAAGTATAGTGAATCCCTGCGAACTGGATGCTATTCCTTATGAGGTGCTGCTCTTACTTGGCTTCCTTTATGTGGTGGTCAAAGTTCACATTATCATCTACCTGGGTTCCCAAATCTCACACCACTGGGTTGGAACTCAGGGGGGTGCTCTCAATAGTGTAATTTGTGTAACCAAATTATTTACAGAATAGAATAATAATTTTTTTTTTAGTTTTAGTTAGATCATTGGCACCAGTCACTTTTCTTTGTTATGTTTCTTGCAATATGTGTGCATGGATTCATGGGGGACTCAGGCTCATCAATGAACTTGGTCCAGCCAAGGCTGTCTACTTTTGCCTGACTTCTACTGGAAGCAGGTCAGCACAGACCCTGTGGTACTCCACTGGTGATGGGTTTACTGGTGTCACCAGTTTTGACAGTGTGTGTTCCGTCCGTGAGCCAATTGGCTACCCATCTAGTAACGCAAGGGTTAATCCCTATCTGGGACAGTTTCTCAACAATGCCAGAGTGAACAATTGTGTTAAAAGCCTTGGCAAGGTCGAGACTGGCTATAGCTTTTGTGACATTCTCAACGAGGTTGACCAGGTTTAATAAGCATGAACTACCCTTAACAAAACCAAACTGGAGTGCAACCAGCATTTGGAAGTCGCCTATGTCCTATAAGATAAGGTCCATGATAATTCTTTCCATAGCCTTGCAGATGAGGCTGGTTAAACTTATGGGTCTGTAGTTCCCATGGTCAGTTGATGGCCCCGCTTTGTTCAGGGGGATTACTGTTGCTGTTCTCGATTCTGCAGGAACACAGCCAGTTCTCAAGCTATGATTAAACAGAACACCAACTGGGTCCGCTAGGTCTTGTTTTGGAGTGTTTAGTAAACAACCTGGGATATTATCGGGTCCCACTGAGGCCATGGTTTTTGCCTTGGAGAGTACAGAGATGACATTCTCTAGAGATACTAGGCAGAGGGGGGCTGATATAAGGTATGCTTTGAAATGTGATAAATGGGGATGGGGTGAACTTTGTAATGAATCTGTCAACTAGCAGGTTGGCGATATCTTCCAGTGAGTAATCCCATCTACAACCAGTTTGATACATAGTGGGAATTTCCTTTAGACTTCGGACATAGTTAAAGAATGCCTTATGATTATCCTTCACTGGGGATGTGATTTTAGTTTTGTAATTTCCTTTAGAAGACTTTACAAGATTTCTGATTTTCTTGTTTAGGCTTAGGAGGGAACTCTTCCTCTACAGAGTGATATCCCTCTTGCTTTTGGGCAAAGTTTCTTCCTTTTATTATATACTCTGTACTTGAGGTCCACCATGGTGGCTTGCTTTTATGGGAAGACCTGGTTTTGATCTGGGCAGGTACCACAGAGTTTATGCAGTCACTTAAGTGTTTGTACATGGCATTTGCATACACTTCTGCATAGTGATCATTGATGTCTACGATTGTAGGTTGTATGAAGCTTTTTATACCATTGATTAGTAGGGTGTAGTAAGCTTTGATAAAGTTTTTTTTATATTTTTTGTTCACGTAAGGGTGTCAGCTCCAGCAGTTGCTTCAAGCAAAACTGATTTATGATCTGACCTAACCAGGGAGGGCATCATGCATGGAGAAGTACAGTGACCCCTCCCATGTTGGTGAGTACTATGTCCAGAACATTAGAGCCCCTAGTAGGGGTGCAGACTATCTGTTCCATAGCATTTGTGTTAAAGTCCAGGAATCTCTAGGCAAGTGTGTTTTTGCTCATGTATACCCCCCAGTCTATGGAAGGATAGCTGAAATCTCCCAGGACTAAGGTGTTGTGTTGGGCTGTATGGTGAGGAATTCCAGTAAATTGAGGTAGGCAGTGTACTTATCCTGGTTCATGGTGGGGGATCTATAGCTAGCAATGATATGGTATGGTACTTTCCCAATAGTTAATTGGACATGGAGTTGTTCGAGAGAGTTATGCTGTTTCATCAGTCTCAAAGTGTATTTGATTTTAATGAAGATGGATACACTTCCACCTTTGGTTCCTTCAACTCAGAGGTCTGAATGTGTTGGAAGGTATTGTAGCCTTGCACAGCTGAGGTACTCTCAGTGGCCTTGAACCATGTCTCATTAACAGCACAGATGTTAGCATCCTCTAAGGTGAGGAGAGCTTCCAGGGAATGTAGTTTCATGTTTAAACTCCTGCCATTAAGGAACATGACCCTGCATTTGTTTCAATTCGATTTTGTTACGTTGGAAAATTTGTTGTTTTGACATTGCCTTAAAAGGCACAATGGGGGGAGGCAAAGGCCTTTGTCAGTATCCAAATGTCTAGGGGGGAAATAGGTGCAGACCATCTCTAGCAAAGCAACAAGGTCTGTCTACCATATCCTCCCAGGCTGACATCAGAAGCTCAGCCAGTTGTTGAAATCAATCATTTTTTGTTTATAATAAGGCACCATCCTGGGTGAGGGCAGTTACTGCTTAGGGCTAGGGCCGTACCTGTCTGGGACACGTAATCAGAGAGTTCCATCATGTCTCTCCTCATACAGTCCAGAGAGGTACGTCTCAAATCATTCACTCCAACATGGACTATGACAGAGTCATAAACGTAGTTGATGAGTAACTTGAGTGCATGCATAATTTGTCAGATCCTGGCTCCTGACAGTCAACTGACCATGACCTTGTCCTTGTCCAATCTGGTGAGGGGGACATCTCAGTGTCTCACTATGGAATCACCTATGACCAATGCATTTGATGTGTTTTGCCTTGGGGCCTATTTGTTGAGACACAGGTGCGTGCATTATGTGTAGTGATTTCTTTTTGCTTAGTGGTGAGTGGTGTGCATTTGGGGGGCCTCTGTTCATTTAGTAGGCTTTTAGTGAGTACCTCTGCCTATGTGGCTTTATGTGTCATGACCCAATTTTGTGTCAGCAGTGAGGTTTGCATGAGGAGTGAAGCATGTGTGCTGACAACCTGTTTGATGTCCAGTTTGTTTTTACATGAGAGAATTAACTCCAGTTCCACAGTGTATTTGCATTTCTCACATAGTGTGTTAGTTTGCTTTAGGCATTATTGGTTGTCATTATACATATATTAGTTGTGTTTGTGTCACACATAACATTATGCTAATGTACTCTTGGCATTCATAGCATAGTCTGGTGTCATTCGGCTGACAGCAGTATACTTGCTATATTCTAGTTCCTTGTATCCTCGGGGGGAAAAAAAAGTCAAAGCAAATAGCTTAGAATGATCAAGGAAGCAGAGCACAACAGACAAGCTTGCTGGCACAATATGTGGATTTCCACTGGAAATGTCAGGGCCTCTAAATGAGCCCCATTCGACTGGGTTACACTGGAGGGCTGCAGCAGGAGTAATTCTGCAGACTGACAGCAAAGCATGAACTGAGACATAGGATTAAGCCTTCTGTTTTCCATAAAATCTATGCCCCCACTCATTTATGGACATGAGCTTCAGGTAGTGACCAAAAGGATGACACTGAAGCTAAAAGTGGCAGAAATGAAACTCTTTCACAGGACAGACACACACACTTTCTATGATCTAAGAGGATATCAGACTACTCCCATTCCTTGCTGCCATGTTGATAGAAGCCAGTTGGGATGGTTTTTGCACCTTGTAAGGATGCCTTTTTGCTCTTTCTACAGGAGGTACACTAAGCATGGCTCACTAGGAAAAGGCCCTGGGGCAAACGCAAGGTACATTGCAGGGAATCTCTCTATTAACCAGCCTGGACACACCTGGTGATATCACAGGATAAACTGGAAATTGTTGTTAGGAATATGGAAGTCCAGTCTGCCTTTTCAGCTTACCACTGTTACCCCCAACAGAAAAAGTATAAATGGATTGATGGACAGATAGGTGAAAGGAGGGATAGAAAACTGATCTTCACAAAGTTGAAAAGCATCTGCCACCTAGTAACCCTAAGTTTCAATACACATAATCAGAAGCTCTTTATTGGTTTGTAACTGCCCGAATTCAACTGTTTGAAATCAAAGTTTGAATACTTGTACTGTGAAGGACCACAATGTACTTAAATGAGGAGTTTCTCCTTTCTCCACTGTTATGTGACTGTTGAGTTAGTGTATATATAAACTTTACCCCACATCAGTAAATACAAGAGGGGAGTGTGTCAGTGGATTAACAACTGTGTGATTGCTAATCCACCAAAGAAAACTGGGCAGCACAACTTTCTCAGATAGAAGGGTTTTCTTGTTTTTGCTATTGTTGACTGACCTCCAAGTAGGTATATATAAATTTGGTTGGGGGGTGCAGGGGAGGTTACTCCTCTACAAAAATAACTTGCTTCTGAGGTTCATCTTAGTTGTTTTGGCCATTTTTATTGATGGATCAATACAGGTGAAAGAGTTGTCATTTTATTAGCATGAATCCCAAGATGGCTTGCCTCTGTAAAATGCTTATTTTAATGTTCTTTAGGTTCTGCTGAGATTGAGCTCTTTTTTTTTTTTTTTAATTTTTATATTTATTTGCTTTTATTGATCATGTATCTATCTTTTACAGTGGAAGTATCCCTATACCTATGTCGTCTGACCTTTAGTAATGGTGACTCCAGAGACGTACTTAAATAGTTAAAGTGCTCCTGGCAGAGGCTAGATAACTGGATATAATTTTAAGGCAACCTGCACACATCATTTGACATTACCTAGCTGTTCACACAACTCCCAGTAGTGGCACAAGCAGATTAATTCAGATTCAAAAACATGTTGTTGCAATGAGAGTGGAAGTCATGGAATGAAAAATGAAATAAAAAGAGTGCTGGTGTAACAAGGTGAAAAAGAGTGGTAACAGTAGTACTTAGGCATTTTGTGTCAACTATGGTTTACCTGATCATCTCACTTTTCAACAAGGTCTGACTCAGTGAGCTCAAAGCTTTTTTTTGTGTGGAGGCAAAGCCATTTATACTTCCCATACAAGGCTAAAGTCCCATGTCCCCTTAGTTAATACCACTCTGAGGAAGTCTCAAACTTGCATCGATTGCAGATTCAATTATTCATATTCATTCAGTCATGTTCTATTGTCTGGGTGAATGGTGCAGGGTCCCTTTTCATAACTGACTAAAGTGTATTCCGATGAAAGATGCATGGCTCAAATAAACTGTAATTATGTCCCTCTGTTGTTCTGCTTACTAAGTGAAACACTGCAAACCTGTTTCCTACCACTGGACTCTAGCCTTGACATTAGCCATACCCTTAATTACTGAGAAAGAGGATGAAGATATGTGTTACTGTGAGCAGTGACTGAAAGTTTGGGTAGCAGGACAGATAAATGAGAAAGCAGATTTGCTTGCCCGAGCTTCTGAGTACATCCGATATATTAAACAAATTAAGATTGGGATAACATTCCCAAAACATTTAGGAGGAATAATGGTTGACCATCTTGAATGCAAACCCAAATCACTTCAACCCAGTAAACATACAAAGACTCCATAATTCTGTCTTGGAAAGAAATTGTCAGCACTGGCTAGGAGGAAGACTGTCGCACAAAAGGGAACTGCTCGGTGATGAGTACATCATGACTGAGTGTTTTATTTACTTAATGCTTTACTGTAACAATGAAACGATCCAAATAAAATAAGCAAAACACACCTAAGTGTAAACAGACTTAATGATGTGAAATTTTCTGAGCCTATGGCATCATCTGAATAATTGTTTTGTCATTTGAGCAAAGCAATGATCATTTCAATCATGCACAATGGATTGGAAACCTTTAGAAAAACATTTGTAGTGAGATAACGTCTTAATAGATGTGTCTGTTAGCAGGATAAATAGGATGTAGTTGAAAACCATCAGATTGCTAAGGAGGACAGCATACTTGTGAAACCTCTTAATGATCAAATTTGTAATATGTAATTTATCAAACAGCAGCAACTGTTGAAATCCATTTAGGGTTTATGTTTTCAAAATAAAATGGAAATAACAGCAAGTGAGGTTTGAAGGGGAGGGTCTTACCTTTTGAAATTATGTACTTCAAGGGCTCATTGCTGTCAAAGTTTTGTGCACATCCATTCCCCATTGATGAAAAGTACTTCAGCAAGAGCTATTCATTAAAAACAATGGTTTACAGAGAAAGAGCTCAAAATGAATGCAAAGAACATGCAGCATTGTCACCTCTGTGATCCCCATCCCCAACATTTACAACTTAAAGTGTAGCTTGTACCCCTCCCCACATGGACACAACAGTCATGAATTTAGTTACCCAAGTCAATTCCTTCATCTGTGACAACCATGTTGTAACAGTATTAGGAAATCCTAATGTTTAGCATAACAGATTTCTAAAGGTATCTCATCTAGGTCAGAAAATGCTATTGTTCCTCTGTACTCCGCTCTAATTAGACCAAGTACTGAGTACAATGTCCTTTTCAGAATGCAGCTAGCCAGACATGTCATGCAGCTAAAAATACCCCAAAAGGTTCCTGATGAAAAGATTATTAGCCTAAATACTCTTAACTACTAAGCCCTATCCCTATATTCTGTCTTTTATAGGCTCCTGTATGGAATTTATGCCTGTATAGTCAGTGCCATGCAAGACCCTTACTTAACTGATCATATTTCACAGGATGAACATTTACATAAACACCTCGACCAGGGATTTGATCCTCAAGATATATAAAACATGTTGTAGGGATACATTCATTGCTCAGCAGTTGCCCCATTGCTGGAACAAATTGCCCCATGTATGTTATGCAGTGACACCTTTGCCTCCTTCATGATTAGCATTGATGATTGGATGGAGACCCACAAGATTATCCCCAGCCTGACATGCTTTGCCCCCTGAAAGTGGTGGGGGGGGACATTTTGATGGTGGTATTTGGTATAGTTGGTACATATGTTTTTTGAATTATTTGTCTTGTGGTTCTTCTGATCCTATCACCATATAGCTTGCATGAAATGCAGTTAATGGTGCATTCTTACACAGCTACCTATCCACTCCTACCATGCATTCAGTTCTGGAAACCAGAAAAACAAAAAAAAAACACTACTTTCACTACTGAACAATCTGTCTGCATTAGCAATCTGGCCTGCAAGTATGCATTAAGATCCTAATTCCCAGTGTCAGGACATGTGTTTGCTTTACAAATACATTTTGAATATTAAGATGTTTATGAATGTAGCATACCACTGAATCATAAGGTTTCATTAGATGTGGTCTGCACATCATTAAGACCATACTGAAATGGATGCACTAAGCTTCAAATGCAAAAATGCAAAACATATTACATGAAGAGTAAGTGCCCTACATCCTTGAATATGAAACTAGGAAGTGAAAGTCCAACGGTAGTGAATCAGGTGTTAAGGCTGCACAAATATCAAAATGTCCACATTATTCTCTAGGATTCATGCATGGCTGGAGTCTATTTTATTGTTGAATCCACCACAACTGAGGAGGCCAAATTTTAGTCCAGTTAGAAAATGACAGGGCCATTTGGAATAGTATGGCATGACGGTCCACAGTTCTTTGCAGTATTTTCTGGAAATGATAATAGAAGAATTTGATGTGCGAGTTCGGAGAATGTGTGCCAGATAAGCAGATTTTACTTTTTTTTTGACTGAGCACTGAAGGAAGGATTGTATGTAAGATGTGAAAAATCTGCTTGGAAAGCAAGACTTTGAAGTGGTAACCATTTGACATGTTGAGATGCACTAGAGCAAGTGCTAAAATATAGAGAATGAATGGTCAAAAAAATTGACTTACTTATATCAAGTCCAAGTTGGCCATTTCTTGGTATATTCCCTTTTCTCCAAAGTATAGCAAATCCAGAGTTGAAATATATAACTTCGTGAGTGGGGTGGATACAGGGGGGTGCCCTCCTGCAAAATAAGGAGAAAAGCAAGATTTGAGATAGTCTCGAAGTTTTCAATCTTTTTTTTTTTTGGTCCGTCGGCACTCAACCTTACGAGCACTAGCATTTCAATAGGAAGAAAGTATTAAAGAGAAGAACAGGGAGTCTGTAGTTGGTAAGAAGGGTAGATGTAAATCAGTGGAGCATAGAGATGAGAAGGATAAATGAACTGTGTGTTGTTCTAAGAAGGATCGTTGTAGCAGACTAGGTCATGCTGATTGTTATATGTAAAGAAAGCAGTTAGAGTTGCCACATCTGTGGAGACAATAGTATAGACAAGTACTAAGTGAATATATATGTACATGTATATGTGTGTATATATATATATATATATATATATATATATATATATATATATATATATATATATATATAAACAAAAAAATGAACAGAAAGAAGCACCTATAGAGCTCACAAGGTGCCAACCTTCCAAAAATGACCAAAAAATAACACTTAAGAGGCAAGAAACCACCACAATAGTGGTACAATAACTCAAACTTTAATAGTGAAAAATAAAAGAAATAAACACTTAACTGACTCAGTGTTTTTCGTCTCAATAAACTTAGACTTCTTCAGCAACTATTGGCAATCAAATAACACCAAACATTTATATACAGCTTTCCATAATTAACAAATATATAATTAAAGTCCTAATTCCACCATAAACTATTTAAAAGCAAAAAAGTGTAAAAATACGTAATACTATACAATTAATTTAACCCAACAAATGTCCATCTTAAAACATACCTTATGAATAATTTTAATACATAAATCCAGAAAATGTAATAAGAAAATAGTATGTGTACATATATATATATATATATATATATATATATATATATATATATATATATATATATATACATATACACACACACACACACACACACACACACACACACACACACACACACACAAAATCTTCCTTCCTACATATAATTCAAGTTCTAAAAAAGTAATAAAACACTCTGCTAACCTCTAGTGACCATAGATATTAATGGCACTAAAAATACAAAACCAGCTCAAGGAATCACTTTTCCTTGGATGTGTAAAAAAACACCTGTATGGTTTTACTAAAAAATACTAAATAAAATAAGAACATGTGTGGAACTTTTGCCCCAACAGAAAAATACATTTCCTCGTTTATCTTAGATAAAAATGATTTTCAAAAATATAATGGACTAAATAATCAAAATTGTAACATTTAAAAACATCTATAATAAGGGAAGAATTACTTAAGTCTGACTAAAATGCAAATAAGTTGTACAATTAAAATAATTTCAAAAAGATGCTATTGAAGAGGCTAGTAAAAATACTAAAACAATGAACTCTACAACCTTGCTGATCTTTCAATAAAGGAGCTATTGAATATCGAAATGTTATCATTTAACCCGGGGTATTCATTGGCCTGTAACATTACTTGTTAATATGCTTCTCTATATTCAATCTTCTCTTCCCATGGGCCACCTCTAATATTCAAAGGCACTATTTCCAATACAAAAAAAACTAAATCTAAATTCATTACAACTAGTGTGTTTATGCGGTGGTGGTGCTGCAGTAGCGTTGTCGCCTCACAGTAAGATGTCCCATTCGATTGAGCATCTTGTGTGGCGACATGCGTGAATGGGCATTCCTTCATTGAAGGTTGTCCATCAGGCCCGGCAAGTCGGCATGTAAAAATCTACTGCCAATCATTAGTGGACCGGAGTTCTGCTGTGGCATCCCCTAGCCAGGAAAAGCCGAAGGACACACTACTGAGATTCAAAACCGATATACTATAATAGCATTCATAAATTCTTTTTAAGAGTTCTTTCGGTTTTACCCAAATAGAATGCCTTACCACTTTTCACAGATAGCAAAATATATCAAATCCTTTAAAATCACCAATACTATAAACATTAGAAAAATTAATTTGTCTCTAAGATATATATATATATATATATATATATATATATATATATATATATACACACACACACACACACACACACAACTATTAAAAATGAACATACACCATTTACATTTACTACACTTGTATGTTCCTACTTTATTCCTTTTTAGTGTCCGTCTTTCCTCTCCAAAATATCCTTAATAATCTTGTTCTATATATATATATATATATATATATATATATATATATATATATATATATATATATATATATATGGGGCCTTCAAATATGTTTTCCACATCTGAAAAACTATTAAATAGGTCCCAATATTTAATAGTCGTCCTAGTCGCAATATGAGTATCCTGGGGATAAGTGATAAAAGCACCTTTATACTCTCGTTGGATTCCATTCATCTCACCTATCTTTTCTTTCAGATTTAATGGAACATTTTTTTCTTCCTAATAATGGGAACACTTTTTTTACCCTATCACTCTTCATTTCCTGAATGACTTCCTCTACACGTATTAATGGGTACTTCCTTTCAATGAACATAATTTCACATTCTTTCAAATCATCTTCCGAGGTCATCCTGGAAGCCCTAATGAATTGCCCTTTCACTATGCTAATTTTTTTTGATTGTATGGATGAACACTCGTAAAATACAGGTAAGAGTTAGAGAAGGTGTTATTTTGAAAATGTGGATTTAAATCTATGTTTTTCCTCAACCTTATATATAGTTACATGCAAATAATTAACTTTATACATCTCTACCTTATAAACAAAATTTAAGAAAGGAGTAGTTTGACGTATATATTCTACAAATTCCTTTAACTGTTGTTCATTGCTATTCCAAAATATATTCATATCTAGGAATCATTTATATAGACTCCAAAACTGAACATAAAATAAAGTTAAAAATGAATTTCTTTTCCAGTTTATGTAAAATAATGTTGACATAACTTGGTGTGCAACTTGCACCCATAGCTATGCCACTAATTTGTTTGTAAAACTCCCCTTCAAATGCAATACAATTATTCTCTAAAACCATTTCTATTAAAATTAGAATAACTTTAAACTAGTTTGGGGTTAAAAAGTAATTTTTCAGAGATTACCTCTTTAAACCACTCAAGTTCCATTTTATGTGGGATAGTGGAAAAAATATCTACGATATCAAACAGTTAACAAACAGATCCTTACTAAATAAATTATCATCCACTTCTCCAAGAAATTCCCAAGAACCCTTCAAAAAAAAAACCTGTATTACAAGTGTTAAACCTTTTTCATTTTTGATCCACATATATGACTAAAAAATGTTTTGGATCCACCTCCTGCTACAGTGAGTCTGATGGGGTGGGTCCACCATATTTTGTGGGTCTTGAGAATCCCAAAATTGGAAGGTATAATAGGTTTTTCAGTTTGCAAAAAATTATGTTCCTCAAGGCTAATAGAATGTTCTAGCAACAAATCATATAATCCACAATCAATCTTACTATAAGCAATGTTTATTTCATTTCTAGATATCTGTTCGTATCTTTTAGTATCATTTAAAATATCCATAATTTTTCCAATATACAAAATATTATAATTACTGTCCTTCCTCCTTTATCTGGTTTCATTACTCTAATATTACCATTATTTTTAATTTCATTAAGTAATAACCTTTCATCTTTAAATTAAACCAGTTTCTATTAGTGTTATCATTTTTTCTTAATTCTTTTTCAACAATTGTTTCAAAATTTGTAAGGGAGGATTATACGTGCTTTTTCTTCTTAACAAGAAATTTTTTGAATTTCACTATTTTTAGAAAAAAATTATATATATATATATATATATATTTATATATTATATATAAGGTAATTGAACTCTTTTTTTAACCCTAAACTTCCCATTCACAACTTCGAGTGAATGGAAGTTTGAGATTCTGGTCTCGAGCTTATGCATTTCGAGCTTCCATTCATTCGATCTTGTGAAGGGGAACCATATATATGTGGAGAAAGAGATTAGAATAGAAAAGTGAGCGAGTTGGCTGTTGCCAAGGGTACTGTATAGAAGAGTAGGAGTTACAGGCAGTACAACTGCTTACACCTAAGGAGCTAGAGGTAAGAATATGAGATCCACTAATAATAGCAGTAGTTTATCTCATATTGCAAATAAGGGATGGAGATACAGTAGTATAACTATTACACATGGCACTGTAGGTGACTGACTCAAGGTACTGCAGAAATGAGGTGGTGATACAGGAGCGTGGCTGTTATACAGTGCACTGTGGGTGCTCTCACCTAACATACTGCAGATCAGAGATGGAGCTGCAGAAGCACAACTGTTGCAGAGCACACTGCTGGTGCTCTCACCTCAGGTACTGCAGACGAAGATGGAGCTGCAGTAGCAAAGCTGTTGATGGAAGATGGAGCTGCAGTAGCAAAGCTGTTGCAGAGCACACTGCAGGTGCTCTCACCTCAGGTACTACAGACAGGAAACAGAGCTGCAGTAGCATTGCTACAGATATTACACTGGTACTGCAGATAGGAGACTGAGATGCAATTGTATAGCTATTAAATGTGGCACTGCAAATATGAAATGGAGATGCAGTGGTATAGCTGTTATACATGGCACTGCAGGTGATCTCACCTAAGGTACTGCAGATAGGAAATGGAGATGCAGTAATCCAGTTCTTACCTATGACACTGCAGATAATGACAAGGGATAGAGTACTGGAGTAGTAACTACTTCATCTCTCACCTAAGGTACCATGCATAATAAGTGAAGATGCAGGATTGTAGCCATTACTTCTGGCACTACAGGCAAGAGTATGAAATGGAGTATTGGAGTGGCCACAGTATTTTAGCTGTCACCCAAGATCATATGGATAGATGCAATAACATATCAGTCACCTAATATGCCACAGAATGTGCAAGGATATTTTTTTTTCTATTGACTGCTGCTGAATTCAGGACCTGTCTGGCCCTATAGTTCTGACCCCAAAAAATCCTCACAATCAAATGTATAGCTAGGATGAGGCAAAGGGATCACCATCCCTGGGTGCAAAGAGATAAAAGACACAACTGGCAGATTGCAATTAGTCTAATACCAACATTCATAAATACCAGCATTGCATTCACTGTAAGAACTGAAGCCTTTTAGTGCTATGTATGTGGAATAGCATAAACATACTCAGTTCGAGTTATATACCAAGAGGGAAGTATATTGTTCATGATGTATCAGGAATACTGGGCAAGCAAATGAGTGTAACTAAGGAAATGGGATGCAGGATCTGACTTGCCTCGACATAAGGCCTTAAGTTTAATTCTGGTGGCTGCCAAAAAAAAAGCAGTTATTAAAAAATGGAAATGCTTCCCTATGAAGCAGAGTCCCTCTCTAACCCAATTCAAGTGCAACTTGGACAACTGGATGGGAAACCAAAAAGTCATCCTTGGTTTGGCACCTGTCTCTAATGCAAACAGGCAACCTGTAAATGGTTCATCTCCCAGGCCCATGCTTACACTTATCAAGGGTATCAGAACTTGTCAGAGATTTGGGATGCATGGCTAGGCTTAAAAAGGCCATTGTGGTCGTTAGCCTAGTAAACATCTACGAACCTATAAATCAAAATCGAAACCAGCCATATTTGAAGTAGTGAATATTGTAAGAGATTCAAGAACAGGAAGTGGAATCCTTAGACAAAGATAGGAGCTAAATGCATATAAAAAAAACAGAAATTGTAAGAATACATGCAAAAAAAGTTTTGGAGGAGAAATGACGTTTAAAAAAAAAAGAAGTGAACAATTGTTGCAATTTTGGCTTGATTATATTGCATTTGTTAATATGGTTTGTTTACTTATGTAAGAATGTCACAAGTGATAATTAAATGAAGGCGTTTGTATCACACCATGTGTGCCTCATATTACACCCAATATATTTTTCTAGGTACAAAAAGGGTTGTTTTAGGTGTTCTTTGGGGTCATGTTAGAAAGTTCTTAGTCTTCCTCATTAGCTGTGATTTGGAATAACTTAAATGTGTATAGTCAGATATTCTCTTTCCATTATTTCTTTTCTTAACAATAGGCTGGTTAAACAGGAGATGTCCAAGTCTCCATTGACCTGATTCCCTACCATGTCCTGGCCAGCTACAGGCTGACTTGACCCACGAAGCTCAGTTCTTACCTAGACCTACTAGAGGCAAAATACCCTACTCAGAGGAGCAACTACACCTCTACAGTCTGGGGAAAAAGACTAACTCACAGGCACATTTTCTGGACTTTACCAACACAAACATCCTGCATCAAATAGTGCAGCTCTCTCCAAATCAAAAATATTGGACTTAGTACTTACCACCATGGGATAGCATTGCACCCCCCCCCCCCCATGTCAAGTCCTCATTGCTAAAGTCAGATGACAAAGCTATCTCCTTCAAAATCAACTCAAAAACTTCAACTAAACCCATAACAGTTAGGAACTATCCTAAGGCAAACTACATCCCATTAAACAGTTTGTCAAAACTGACACCTCTCCCAAACCCTGAGAACACAGCTACCTACACAGAATTATTTACAGAAACACTGTGCAAACAAGTAAATGACTGCATTGAGGCTGCCATACCTAGCAGAAGTAAGCTCAGATCTAACACCAAAAACAAACCACACTGGTGGAATCCTCACCTTAACAGGATATATAACAAAAGAAAAGAAGTCATGGACAAATTCTGAAAGAGCAACTCAAGAGACAACAGCTCTCTGATTCAACTAAACAATCATTCTCCACTTTCTACAGTCTTCCATCTCATACATTCTTTATTGAAGCTGGTAATCAATTTCTTAATTATACCTACCAATCTGAAAACCTTCTGCATCTATCTACTCACTTCCTAATCCTACTTGAACAATGCTCTCCACAAAAAAAAATATATATATATATATATATATATATATACATAATTTTGTTTTTAGTATTTTTGATTGTAACCTCAGTATTTTATGTCTTGTAATCAGAAATGGTTTGAAATGTAAATCTTTGTGTAATCTGTGTTGGAGCTTTTCTCCCCAAGACTCCATTGAAAAAGGGTACTTTTGGCCCAGTGGACTACCCTGGTTAACCAACTGCAAATAACTAAATAAAAGGTCTAAAGTACAGCAAGGTAAATTATGAGGTCAGGATATCCTTCCAGTTTAAGAACAATCACAAGGCCTTCTTCAGCTACGTCAGGAGCCTTAAAGGTAATACTCAGCAGTGTGCAAAGCTGGTGGTGAACCACACAACCTTCACTGAGCAGGGTGACATAGCCAGACTACTAGCAGATAAATTTGGGCTCCTATTGGAACATTGAATTTTCAGTTGTTTGAATCACTAAAGGCAGACCTTTAATGATCGAACAATTGAAATTCAAAGTAGTCAAAATGAACATAAAAAAAAGAAAAAGTAAAGGGTGTAGGCAGGGGGCAAGCCCCCCACACTCCCCCAACTTATATACCAACTCTGAGATCGTGCTACAGTGTAGGAAAGGGAAATCTTCCCTTTCTTCACTGTAGTTCATTAAAGTGCAATCTCAGAGTTGGTATATTTAAGTAGTGGGGGGTGCAGGGGGGCTTTGCCCCCCTGCTTTAACCTGTCAGGGTATGTTGTCTTTGTTTTTTGTTTTATTTATTTTTTAATTTCGAAGTTACGGAACTTCGATCACTTGGTGTCGACCATATGGTATTCGAAGTTCCGTAATAGGTAACCGATAAATTTAGCTCTAACTTCATCCCAGACTACCCTTGTGAAATCCCCCCCCCCCAAGTATCAAAAGGCAGCAGGTCCTGGAGGTGGTCACCAAGGACAAAAACACTGCTTCAATGGGCCTTGACAATATCACAGATTGCCTCCTAAATAGCCTAAAACATGACCTAGCAGGACTAATTGAGGCACTCTTCAACTAAAGCCTCAAAACAGGTTGTGCGCTAGGTGAATGGAGAGCCACAACGGTCATCATTCTACATAAGGGTGGATCATCAACTGACCCCAGTAACTACAGACCTATCAGTCTGAGTCTAATATGCAAAGCCATGGAATGAATTATGGAAATAATCAACAAGGACACTGGCAACCTACAGACTAGACCCATCCCACTTTGGCCTTAAGGGAAGGCTTTGCCTACTTACCCTAGTAGACTTCTTCAAGAGGGTCACCATGTCTGTGGATAAGGGGAAAACTGTGCATACCACCTACATTGACCTGGCCAAGATATGATACAATAATCTATTCAGGTACCGACAAACTCTCAGAATTAGGCATAAATCACTACAAAACCTGCTGGATTACCAGATATCTCACAGACAGCACCCAAGGCGTCAGATCAATGAGACCACTTCAAATCAAGAGATTGGTCACCGGTACTCCAGGGTTGTGTGTTGGGCCCACTCCTGTTTGGCATCTACTTCTTGGAAGTCAAGGCTAATGTCAAAGACTTCTGGCTCACCTGATTCATAGATGACTGTAAATTGTAAGCTATCATAGTTTACCAGCACCACCACCACCATCACAAAACCAACATCTTACAGCAGAGTCTACACAAACAACTGGTGCAAAAGCTATGGATTAAAACTCAATGCAAAGAAATGCATCATAGTGCCCTTTGGGAAAGCATCCCTCCAAGCAAATTACTTCACAGATAAAACACACCCAAGAGATGACCTGACAATTAAGGAACTGGTGGGAACATATGCAGAAAGTAATGCGGCTTTTCACAGGATAATAAGAAAATCATTCTACATTGTTCAACTCATGGGTTTGGCATCCAGGTCCAAGGAACTTAGTGCCATTTTACTCAGCCCTTATCAGACCCATCATTAAATATAGTGCTCCCTTTGGCATGTATTTAACAAAATAACTGCATCAGTTGGAATGCCCTCAGATTCCTCACCAGGGGAATCCAAGGTATGGAATACCCTCTCCTATGTAGACTGCTTTAAGGTCCTCTCTGTACTGTCTCCTACAGGTTACTAAGAGGCAATCTATGCCTACCATACAAGGCATCCGCAGATCCAGCTGTGATGGCTCACTTGCACATCTTAAAGATAAACAGAACCAGGAACACTAGATCCAAGGACCTGAACTTTGTCTGCAACATAAATAGATCCTGGAGGGACAGATGTGTTTCAAAGGATCCCTACACTATGGAATAAGCTCCCAATCTACATGAAGAAGAATTCACTCCTGACCCCTGGGAAATTGCAAATTCACCCCTGGTCTGGCTCTCATGTCGCTGATGGACAAAGATTGACACTCAACAGCAAGTAAACTGACCCCTGACTAACATAACCCCCTCTACATAACCCTTAGCTACCTTTTTGCTAACACCCCCATATAGGTGCCCAAGGAACTCTGGGACAAAACTTGGTTTGACATCTAGGCTTGTAAAGACCCTGGTGGTTATTAATCTAGTATGAAACTTAGTAAAAGAAGCTTTAAGTTATAAATTCTATATGACGGAATGATGTGCAGTACGGATTTAAAAGAGCTTGGTATGGAATGTTAATATAAGAAAAAGCAGATGGCAGCGACATGTATACCCAAATTTAAAGCATATGTTTTAATGTTACAAGACACACCCCCTAACAGGAATGGAGCATCAGATACGGAATAAAAAAATAGAAGGGCTAATGTTGCGGAATAGAAAAAGTTCAGAGAGACAGGAAATATCTAGAGACATATTTAAAAGTATTTAGACTAGAGAATACAGCTAACACATGATAAAGCTAACAAGGTATATACCTGCTATGCCTCTAAACATATTTAGATATGATTAGATAACTGCTATACAACTAAGGAACATTGGCAGTAATAAAAGTATAAGATACATACCCAATACAGTTATCTTTTCCTGCAACAAATGTAGAGATGCATTTGTACTTTTCAACACAGCTAATGAAAAGGAAAGTTTCAATGCCTGGGTAAAACAGAAACTTCAGGGTATTACGGTACAATTACTAGTGATAAAAAATGTAAGCAAAACGGGATAAACAGAAGAACCATTTGAGAGATTTAATTTCAGCGCAAACTGAAGAATATTGCATGAACAGTACAAAGAGTTAAAAACAATCTAAGGCAAAAATGACTTCAGAAGGAGAACTAGGTAAAGCAAAAAAGGATTAATAACATTTAGAGTTCATAAAGGATTACCATAATCCTAAACTGAAAAAACTTTTAGAACATAGAACATGTAAGGTTAAAAAAGGCAGAAAGAACTGTAGTTAAAGATATTCAAAATATGATAAGCTAAGGGACTGGGTTGAAATTCTAAACACTTTGAAACAGTTCTGTGCTTTCCCATGTCCCAAAGGTGATCCAAGAAAATGAGGTGGGTGCTTATCTGAGGAAGCTAGAAATGTTCACTTTAAATAATGCAGAAGAATTGCAGGATTCATTAAAGAGGCAGGCACTCAGCAAATCCCCAGGCTCAGGTGCCATCACAACTGAAATGTAGAAGACACTAGAAGACAATTATAATCTGGTGAAAGATGTTTAATGAAATCCAGAAAGATGGTAGCATACTTCCTTCATGAAAACAGCCTATAGTGCAGTTATCCCCAAGGAAGTGAAGGATCCTAATGAACCCCCCTCATTAGAAAGCCTTTATGACAACTCTAGTGAAAAGGTAGTCCAAGATTACTCCATAAATATATATATATATATATATATATATATATATATACACACACAGAATTGGAACCATGCAGATTTATTGATGGAGACAAACATTTGACAATATTACCTAAATGTTAACAATACAACAGAAAGCCACAAGAGTGAAGTTTACACTACCGTTACTCATGGAAGACAAAGAAAGGGCTTTTGATAGAGTTAGTTGGGTAAGTATTAAAAGCATTCGTTAATATAGACACTCAATTTTAAAGTATATGAAGTGGCAGAATTCTACAGACATATGGATTATCTAAAGGAACAAAAAGTACAGTTTTGTACCTACCATAAATGTAGATGTCTGATAGATATGCAACTGCAGTCATAACATATGGGTTGTCCTGCCTTAGGCAGCCCTCGGTCGGCCGAATTCCAAAGTCTGGGTCCGGCGTCGGCTGGTGTCGCCTCATCTCCGACATCACAATGGCTGGAGTATAAAGGCATCGGCTGATGCCATCTTCTTCAGTGTTTCTTGCCCCAGATGCCAGGTGCCCTCCTAGGAAGGCTAAATTTAGTAAATGGATAAAATAATCCAAAACATGCACAACAGTAATAAACAGATACACCATAGGAGATACCCCCAGCTGAAGGGAAGAGGGGTAGGGACCCAAAAAGAAGGATACAGAGGGGTAGGAGGGTGGGAAAATCTGACTGCAGTTGCATATCTATCGGACATCTACATTTATGGTAGGTACAAAAAGTACAGTTTTGTACCTACCATAAATGTAGATGTCTGATAGATATGCAACTGCAGTCATAACATATGGGTTGTCCTGCCTCAGGCAGCCCTTCGGTCGGCCGGATTCCAAAGTCTGGGTCCGACGTCGGCTGATGTCGCATTTCTCTCCGTTAGAGCGGCAGGAGTACATAAGCATCAGCCGACGCCATCTTCTTCAGTGTTTCTTGCCCCAGATGCCAGGTGCCCTCCAAGGAAGGCTGTAATCAATTTGGAAGACAAAACAGGTTTCCAGACAAATAAATAAGCAATAAACAGATACACCATAACAAATATCCCCAGCTAGGATAACAGGGAGAGGAGTGGACCCAAGGAATAGAGGGGAAGGAGGGAAAACCCGACTGCAGTTGCATATCTATCGGACATCTACATTTATGGTAGGTACAAAACAGTACTATGTCCTTCAAGAATGCAAGGTCATAACATATGGGTTGAATACCATAGCTTAGCTAGGGGAGGTGGAAAGCACTAAGAAAAGGATGGTGTAGCTATCAATCCCTGCAGGACTGCTGAAGCAAAGCCTGCTCTGGATCTGGAATATAAAGGAAGGTTGTAGTGTTTGGAGAATGTATGCACGGAGCTCCATGTAGCAGCTTCTAGAATGTCTTTTGTAGGCACCCCTCTTAAGAATGCTGTAGAGGTGGCTGTAGATCTGGTAGAGTGTGGTCTGATATTGGCTGGTACACTCTTTCCATGGAAGGAATAACATAATCTGATGCAATGTCCAATCCATTTTGAGACAGTCTGTTTGGAAACTGCTTTTCCTTGTACTCCAGGGGCGTAAGCTACAAAAAGCTGATCAGACTTCCTATTGGCCTTGGTTCTGTCCAGGTAGTAGCAAAGTTGTCTGTGAATGTCCAAGGTATGCAACAGTCTTTCCCCTTTGTTCTCAGGATTGGGAAAGAAAGTAGGCAGGTGAATTGCTTGATTCAAAGAAACCCTAGATACCACTTTTGGCAGAAAGCTAGGGTTGGTTCGTAAGGAGACTGTCCCTATGAAAGGTAATAAACGGTGGTATGGCCATTAGGGCCTGTAATTCCGAAACCCTTCTTGCTGAGGTAATTGCCAACAGGAAAGCTGTCTTCCATGAAAGGAATTGTAAGTCCACAGAAGCTGCTGGCTCAAAGAGTGGTAGAGTCAGTTTTTCTAGGACAAAGTTGAGGTCCCAAGCTGGTACTGGGGCCTTTCTTGGTGGCTTGATATTCTTGATTCCTCTAAGAAATTGCCTTAACAAAGGATGTGAGAACACAGGTGGATCAGTGTTGTATCTAGCTGAAATAGCTGAAGCATGTATCTTTATAGAAGAATATGAGAGTCCTTTCTGTAGCATATCTGCCAAGTATTCCAGGATGAGTGGGATGTTCAATAATGATGCATCATGACCCTTGCTGGTATTCCAAATGCTGAATCTCTTCCATTTTGCTGAATAAACCTTTCTGGTGGATGGTCTGCGGGCTTCTGTTAATATCCGCTGAACTTCCTTAAGAGAGAGATAGATTGAGGTTATTCATGGAATCTCCCAAGCTGTTAGCTGGAGCGTCTGAATGTTTGGATGTACTGTCTTGAAGTTGTTTTGAGTCAAAAGATGGGGCCATTGGGGAAGGGCCCATTTTTTGTTGTGGCATATGCTCCGTAGTAGTGGATACCAGTGTTGTCTTGGCCAGTCTGGAGCTATTAG
This sequence comes from Protopterus annectens, assembly GCF_019279795.1. Taxonomy (NCBI): domain Eukaryota; kingdom Metazoa; phylum Chordata; order Ceratodontiformes; family Protopteridae; genus Protopterus; species Protopterus annectens. The sequence continues at coordinate 1,215,497,854 of NC_056743.1, forward strand.
GATCCCTTTTGGATTCTCTGCTTTGATCTTTAGTAGTACTGTGGTCATCAGTGGCAGAGGTGGGAATGCATACATTTTTAGTAAGTTCCAGTTGAATGAGAGAGCATCTGTTTTCCATGCTTGTGGATGATATGCCCTTGAACAGAACTTTTGTAGCTGATGATTGAGGTGGGAGGTAAATAGGTCTACTTCTGGCCTGTCCCATGTCGAGGTGAGCCTTTTGAAGATTTCTGGATGTAACCTCCATTCGTGGGGATCTAGGAAATTCCTGCTTAGGCTGTCCGACAGCACATTGTCTTTGCCTGGAACAAACTGGGATTGCAACTGTATGTTTAAGCTCAGTGATTTTTCCCAAAGATTCATTGTCAGTCTGCAAAGGGGGTAAGAATGGGTGCCCCCCTGCTTGTTTATGTACCACATGACAGTGGTGGTGTCTGTTTGTATTAGCAGGTGGCCTTGCTGAAGTTGTTGTCGAAAGGCCTCAATGGCATGCATGACTGCCAGCATTTCTTTTTGGTTGATATGCAGATGTGTTTCCTTTGGAGACCATTGTCCTTGAATACACCTGCCCTCCATGTGCACCCCCCATCCAAGGTCTGAGGCATCTGTGGTCATAGTTTGTGTTATTTGTGGTTTTTTGAATGACATTCCTGTGTTTGCCTGGCTTACCGAGGCCCACCGTAGGAATTCCTTTTGTAGGCATGGAATAAGCAGTATGATTGTCTCTAGGTTGTTGCTGTGTTGAGACCATAAACTTTTTAGGTACCATTGAAGCTTTCTCATGTGTAGTCTTGCTAATGGAACCAGGAGAATGCATGATGCCATGTAACCCAGGGCCTGTAGGAATCTCCTTGCAGTCATCTGGGTGAGCTTTGCCAAACCTTTGAAATAATGAGTTAACTTCTTTTGCTTGTCTTCTGTCAGGTAAGCCATTTGAGAGGTTGTGTCTAGATTGGCTCCTAAGAAAGTAATTTGCTGGGATGGCTGCAGTCTTGACTTTTGAAAGTTGACTGTGTATCCCAGAGCTTGTAGCAATTGAATGACATAATCCAAGTTTTTTGTCAAAATCAGTTTGTCGTCCGCTTGTATGAGGCAGTCATCCAGGTACGGGTAAATTTGGATCCCCTGGAGCCTGCAATGAGCAATTACTGAAGCCAGGCATTTTGTAAACACTCTGGGTGCAGTAGATAAGTCAAATGGCAATGCTGAGAATTGATAATGCTCTGGCCCTGCAAGAAATCTGAGGTATCTTCTGCAACTGTCTGATAGGGACATGCAGGTATGCCTCCTTGAGGTCCAGAGTAATCAGCCAAGACCCCTTGCCCAGCATGGGAAGGAGTTGCTGTAAGGTCAGCATTTTGAACTTTGGTACTATGAGAAAGGTGTTTAATGCGGACAAATCCAGTATTGGTCTCCATTGTGTTTCTTTTCTTGGAACAAGGAACAGTCTTGAGTAAAACCCCTGGCCTTGTTCTTGTTGTGGAACTTTTTCTATTGCATTGATCTGAGTTAGCAGGGAAATTTGCTTGAAAGCCTCTGCCCTCTGGTTTTGTGGTAGGTTTGGCATGCCTTGTTTCTTTGGTAAGGTATGAAAGTGGAACCTGTAGCCTTGGTCTATAATGTCCAAAATCCATTTGTCCTTTGTCAGTCTGTGCCAATTGTCTGAAAACAGAGATAATTTTACGCCCAAGGGAGCTTCTGTTTGCTCTTTGGTTAGCGGAAGTAGAGGAAAGTCATTGGGATTGTCCCTGTGGGGCAGGAGAAGCCCCTGTGTCACTTCTTTGGTGTGCTGGTTGCCATTGTCGTCCCCTGTAGGAACCTCTGTATTGTCCTCTTCCTCAGCCACACCTGCTTTTGCCCCTTTGAAATCTTTCAGTATTAGGAAAGGACCAGTTTTTAGAAGGCCAATTCCTGCTGAATCTGGGTGGCTGAACCTGGAGGAAATCTTTGACTGTCTGAACTGACTTGGCTTTTTCCTCAATGGTCTTTAATACATCTTTAGCATTAGCACCAAAAAGCTTGTTCTTTTCCAAGGGTGCATCAAGAAGTTTTGCCTTAACATGATCTGGTAGAGGTTGTTCTTTTAACCATGCATGTCTGCGAATGACCGCCCCTGTCACAGCTGCCCTACATGAAGCTTCCAATGCATCATATCCACACTGAAGGAAGTGATTGCTAACTTGCTGAGAGTTGTGTACAGCCTCCTGCAAAGACTTCCTATCTAAAGGATCAGAAGAGGCCAAAGTTTTCTGTAAATCATCTAACAGGAAATCCTGATATTGAAACATATGAAAGAGGCAATTGAGAGCTCTTATAAAGTAGTGGAGGTGTAAACCTTCTTCCCTCATATCTCTAATGACCTAGCTTCCCTGCTGGAAGGCAAAGGATTTTTGGAGGTGGTAGCTGAAACCCCTTTCGGCCCCTGTGAAATAGTTTCTAAATCAACAGCATGGGCCCTAAAGAAGTGAGAATGTGTTTCAGGAACTCTATAGTATCTGTCCGGCTTGGCAGGAACAGGAGGGAGAGTATCAGGGGTAACACTGGAGTCAGAGTATAAATCATCCAAAACATCAAGCACAGGAGGTATAGCTAAGGGCCTGTGCTGGGGCTTTTTAAGGAAGGTACGAAGGCGCTTTCTGGAATCAGAAAATTCCTGGCCTTGCCACTTGAAATGTTCCCTCATGGAATGCAGAACTTCCCCAAAGAAATATCCTCAGGAGGGGAGGCCGAGGGGATGGAGTCCTCTGCATCTGAGTCCTCATAGGTCTGGAAAGGCTCTTCCTGGCTATCGGAGTGGCCAGAGGCCTCAGAATCTTCATCTGAAGGGAGAGGGTCAGTGGGCTCAACCCTGGACCTCTTATCAGGAGGAGGCTGGGATCCTCTCTCAGGATGGGCCTGGGACCCTCTGATCATGGAGATTAAGTCTGCTGCCATAGTCATGATTTGTGTCTCAGGAGTAGGCTGAGGTAAGGCTTTTGCAGTAAGGTGCTTAGTCTTGCTGGCTGCCTTAGCACATGTGTAGGCCTTGATAGACATGGACATGGGAGGCCTAGCAGCTCCACGTACAGGAGTTACCTTATCCACAGCAATGGTCTCGGGCATTTCCTCGGTTACAGTATCCGGAGGAAAATCAATAACTGGCGTCGGTGTGGTCTCCGGTATCGGAGGTATCGGTAATGCGGTGTCTTCGGTTTGGAGCGGTGAAATAACTGCCTCAGAGGGAACCGGGGCACTCGCAGTAGGTTTTGGCGTGGTGTCAGTGGAAGACGCGGGCCGAGGAAGGCGGTCCCGGTCTTTACGTTTTTTAGGAGTCTGCGATGTCGGTAATTCCGATGGCATCTTGTAATCGTATTTTTCGCCGAAAAAGTCTTCAGCGAACTCCGCCCGGCACCTGAGAGTGCGCTTATTAAAGCGAGCACAGGCGGCACAGGCCGAGACGTCGTGGTCTGGGCCAAGGCAAGGAAGGCAGTAAGAATGGAAATCCTTATGAGGTATTTGTTTACCACAAGACAAACAATTAACGTTTTCAGTAATTTCTGACATTGGTTGAGGCAAGAAAATGTCCCCAATGGGGTACTTAGCTTTTTTGATGACTTCGGATCGAAGAATACAGGAGCTGACCGACTTGCGAACTGCTTCTGCTTCAGGCACCGCGCGGCAAGAAAGACTGAAGAAGATGGCGTCGGCTGATGCTTATGTACTCCTGCCGCTCTGACGGAGAGAAATGCGACATCAGCCGACGTCGGACCCAGACTTTGGAATCCGGCTGACTGAGGGCTGCCTGAGGCAGGACAACCCATATGTTATGACTGCAGTTGCATTCTTGAAGGACATCTGTACTATGTCCTTCAAGAATGCAACTGCAGTCATAACATATGGGTTGAGTACCATAGCCAAGATGGGGGTGGATGGAACTAAGATAAGGATGGTGTAGCTAAAATCCCCTGCAGGACTGCCGAAGCAAAGCCTGCTCGGGATCAGGAGTATAAGGGCAGGTTGTAGTGCTTGGTAAATGTATGCACGGAGCTCCATGTAGCAGCTTCTATAATGTCCTTTGTTGCCACTCCTCTTAGGAAAGCTGTGGAAGTGGCTATAGCTCTGGTAGAATGTGGCCTGATATTGGCTGGCACGCCTTTTCCATGGAAAGAGTAGCAAAATCTGATGCAATGTCCAATCCATTTTGAAATGGTTTGCTTGGAGATTGCTTTTCCTTGTACTCCAGCAGCATAGGCTACAAACAGCTGATCAGACCTTCTGGTGGCCTTAGTTCTGTTCAAGTAGTAGCGTAATTGTCTGTGTATGTCCAAAGTATGCAGTAGTTTTTCCCCCTTATTTTGAGGATTGGGGAAGAATGCAGGTAGATGAATAGCTTGATTTAGAGACACCCTGGAAATTACTTTTGGCATGAATGTAGGATTGGTTCTTAGAGAGACTCTGTCTTGATGAAAAATGAGGAAGGGGGGCACTACCATGAGTGCTTGTATCTCCGAAACTCTTCTTGCCGCGGTGACTGCCAATAAGAAGGCCGTCTTCCATGATGGAAATTGCATTTCTGAGGTTGCTGCTGGCTCAAATGGAGGAAGAGTTAGTTTTTCCAACACGTAGTTGAGGTCCCATGCAGGTACTGGCTGTTTTCTGGGAGGTTTGATATTCTTTATCCCTCTTAGAAACTGTCTTATCAGAGGATACGAAAACACTGGAGGGTCACAGTTGTATTTTGCTGAGATTGCTGAGGCATGAATCTTTATTGATGAGTATGAGAATCCAGTATGAAATAGTTCTGCCAAGTATTCTAATATTTGAGGTATACTCAGTAATGCTGTGTCCTGACCCCTGTTGGCATTCCAGATACTGAATCTCTTCCACTTGGCTGAATAGGTTTTTCTGGTGGAAGGTCTGCGTGCTTCCAGCAAGATCTCTTGAACAGATTTGGAAAGAGAGTTTGGTGTTGGAGTCATGGTAGCCTCTAGGCTGTCAGATGCAATGTTTTCAGGTCTTGATGTACAGTCCTGTAATTGTGTTGAGTTAGGAGCAGGGGCCATAGGGTCAGAGGCCATGGCTTGGTCAGAGTTATGGTCAATAGCAATGGGTACCAGTGTTGCCTCGGCCAGTCTGGAGCTATCAAGATGCCTGTTGGTTGTTCTGCTTTGATCTTCAGTATCACCTTGGTGAGCAGAGGCAGGGGAGGGAATGCATAAATTTTTAGAGAATTTCAGCTGAAGGAGAGAGCATCCGTTTTCCAAGCTAGAGGGTGGTGAGTCCTTGTGCAGAACTTTTCCAGGTGATGATTTAAGTGGGAAGCAAAAAGATCTACGTCTGGTCTTCCCCATGTCCTTGCCAGTTGAGAGAAAATGTGAGGGTGCAGCATCCATTCGTGTGGATCCATGAAATTTCTGCTCAGATTGTCCGCCAGTACATTGTCCTTGCCTGGTACAAACTGGGATTGTAAATGTATCCTCAGGCTCAGGGATTTTTCCCAGAGAAGCATTGCTAGTCTGCAGAGGGGGTAAGAATGAGTGCCTCCCTGCTTATGTACCACATGACAGTAGTGTTGTCTGTCCTTATTAGCAAATGTCCCTGATTTAGTGTTTTTTCGAAAGTCTCGATGGCATGTATCACTGCCAACATCTCCTTTTGGTTTATGTGCAGATGTCTTTCCTTTGTCGTCCAAAGACCTTGAATGCATCTGCCCTCCATGTGCGCCCCCCATCCATGGTCTGAGGCGTCTGTTGTTATCATTTGGTCTGCTTGAGGTCTGTTGAAAGGCATGCCTTCGTTTAGTTGACTGGCTTGAGCCCACCATAGAAATTCCTTCTGCAGACATAGAATAAGTAGGATTATGTCCTCTAGGCTGTTGTTGTGTTGAGACCATAAGTTTTTTAGATACCATTGCAGCTTTCTCATATGAAGTCTTGCCAAAGGTATCAGAAGGATGCAAGATGCCATGAAACCTAGGGCCTGCAGGATTTTCCTTGCAGTCAGCTGGGAAAGCTTTGCTAGGCCTTTGAAGTACTCTGGTAAATTGCTGCTGTTTTTCCTCTGTGAGGTAGGCCATTTGTTTTTCCGTGTCCAGTTTGGCTCCTAGGAATATAGTTTGTTGGGATGGTAATAATTTTGACTTCTGAATGTTGACTGTGTATCCCAAGGCCTGCAGTAGATGCAAGACATAGTCCAAATTCCCTTTTAAGGTTTGTTTGTTGTCTGCTTGTATGAGACAGTCGTCCAAGTAGGGGTATATTTGAATCCCCATGCAGTCTGCAGTGTGCCACTACTGATGTCAGGCATTTCGTGAACACTCTGGGCGCAGTAGATAAGCCAAACGGCAATGTTGAGAATTGATAATGCTCTGTCCCTGCAAGAAATCTGAGGGATCTTCTGCAGCTTTGTCTGATTGGGACATGCAGGTATGCCTCCTTGAGGTCCAGAGTGACCAGCCAAGACCCCTTGCCCAACATGGAAAGAAGCTGCTGCAACGTCAGCATTTTGAACTTTGGCACAATGAGGAAAGTGTTTAGAGTTGACAAGTCCAGTATGGGTCTCCACTTGTTTTCTTTTCTTGGAACAAGGAACAATCTTGAATAAAATCCCTGGCCTTGTTCCTGAGGAGGAACCCTTTCTATTGCTTTTATACTTAATAGCTTGGAAACTTGAATGAGTGCCTCTGCCCTTTGATGATGTGGCAGGTTTGGCATGCCTTGTTTTATTGGTAATGTGTGGAAGTGGAATCTGTAACCTTTGTCTATCAAATCCAGAATCCAATTGTCCTTGGTTAAGATATGCCAGTTTTGTGAGAATAAGGCTAATTTTCCGCCCAAAGGTGCTTCTCTTTGAACCTTTGTAGGTGGTACGAAAGTCAAGTCATTGTGATTGTCCTTGTGGTGCAGCTGAATTGTCTGCCACTTCTTTGATTTGGAGGTTGCCATTGGCGCCCCTGTAAGATCCTCGGTATTGCCCTCTACCTCGGCACGCCTGCTTTTTCCCCTTTGAAACTTGTCAGAGCCGGGGAAGGACCAATTCTTGGAGGGCCAGTTTCTGCTGAATCTGGGTGGCTGAACCTGAAGGAAATCCTTGACTGTCTGTACTGACTTTGCTTTTTCCTCTATGGATTTCAATACATCTTGTGCAGTAGCACCAAAAGCTTTGTTTTTCCAAAGGTGCAACCAGTAACTTTACTTTAACATGGTCAGGCAAAGACTGATCCTTCAACCAAGCATGTCTACGTATTACAGCCCCAGTCATAGCTGCCCTACATGAAGCTTCCAGTGCATCATAACCACACTGCAGAAAATGGTTATTAACCTGCTGAGTGTTATGAATATGATTCTGCAGTGCCTTTTTATCAATAGGCTCAGGAGAGGCTAACTTTTTCTGTAAATCATCCAGGAGAAAATCTTGGTACTGAAACATGTGAAAAAGGCAGTTAAGAGACCTCATGGCTAAGGTAGTAGAGGTATATACTTTTTTACCCCATCTCTCCAGGGACCTTGCTTCTCTGTCAGCTGGCAGTGGGTTTTGGCAGAGGAGGAAGCCACTCCCTTGGGGTCCTGTGAAATAGTTTCTAGGTCCACAGAGTGAGCCTTAAAAGGTGCTTGTGAGTGTCAGGGACCCTGTAATATCTGTCCGGCTTGACAGGAGCAGGAGGAAGAGAATCAGGGTTGGCACTGGAGTCAGAGTAAACATCATCCAAAACATCCATAACTGGAGGGATAGCCAAGGGTCTGTGCTGGGGAAGCTTGAGGAAAGTATGAAGCCTTTTCCTGGAGTCAGAGAATTCCTGACCCTGCCATTGAAAATGTTCCCTCATGGAATGCAGGACTTCACCAAAAGAGAAATCCTCTGGAGGGGAGACAGAGGGAATTGATTCCTCAGCATCAGAGTCCTCGTAGGCCTGGAAGGGTTCTTCTTGGGCATCAGAATGCTCAGAATCCCCAGAGGCTTCATCCAAGGAGAAGTCGTCCGCCTGCTCAGTTATAGTCCTTTTTTCTGCAGGTGGCTGAGAACCCCTGTCCGGATGAGACTGAGACCCCCTGATAAGGGAAATAAGATCTGCAGCCAGAGACATGATCTGCTTATCAGATGAAGGGGCCTGGGCAGGTTTAGGATGGGCCTTGGCCTGACTGGCGGCCTTAGCATGTGCAAAGGCCTTGATGGACATGGAAACAGGAGGCCTAGCAGCCCCACGTGCAGGCGTTACCTTGTCCACAGGAATGGTGTCAGGTAGATGCAGAACTTCGGTTTCCAGAGGAAAATCCACAACCGGCACCGGAGAGATCTCTGAGACCGAAGGTCGTGTTAACGCTGTGTTGTCGGCCTGGAGCAGTTGATTTACCACTTTGAGGGGACCGGAGCGCTAGCAGAGGATTTGGGGGTAGCATCGGTAGTGGACGCAGGCCGAGGATGTCGGTCCCGGTCCTTGCGTTTTTTAGCAGATTGGGTTGTCGGTTGATCCGACGGCATGATATACGCAAAGGATTCACCGAAAAAGTCCTCGGCGAATTCTGCCCGGCCCCTGAGAGTGCGCTTATTAAAGCAAGCACAGGCCGAGACGTCGTGGTCTGGGCCCAAGCAAGGAAGGCAGAGAGAATGGAAGTCCTTATGAGGTATTTGTTTACCACAAGACAAACAATTATTAACTTTCTCAATTTGTTCTGACATCGGCTGAGGCAAGAATAAATGTTCCCCAACGGGGTACTTAGCTTTTAGATGACTTCGGTACTGAAAATACAGGAGCTGACCGACCGGCACTTGCAAACTGCTTCTGCTTCGGGCACCGCGCGGCAAGAAAGATTGAAGAAGATGGCGTCGGCCGATGCCTTTATACTCCAGCCGTTGTGACGGAGAGAAGGCGACACCAGCCGACGCCGGACCCAGACTTTGGAATTCGGCCGACCGAGGGCTGCCTGAGGCAGGAAAACCCATATGTTATGACTGCAGTTGCATTCTTGAAGGGCATCAGGGATGCTGTCTTTCCCCATTTTTTTTTTGTATTATATCTAGTGCCATTGGCAAGGGTAGACAATCCAGGATTTAAAAATATGTCTGGCATGGGAGAAAAAAAATAGCTTGGTTTGCAGATGTTCTAATTTTATGTTAGCAGATCTGAACATATCCACAAAATAGTTACAATACTGAGCAAATACCACTAATTACCTGGATATAAAGTAAATACCTGTAACTAAGGCAATTGCAACCAAGTTACTCACCAACATTCAATTTAGTTCAGCTATTTACATTTTTATGGAGGCACTGTAAAATGAAGCATTTGGGAGTATGGTCTGAAAGAGATGAGAAACAATCATATATATGTGGGAAGATACAGGGAAAATATTCTACAAAAATAAGGCAATGGAAAATGTTTAGTATAAACAAATAGGATAAAATCCAAGCATTAAAAAATGTTCCTAATTTATCTTGTAATATACACAGGTTAGGCATAAATTGTGTGTGTGCAGGAGATGCAAGGTACAATACAAAAATAGCATGCATTTTTTTTGGGGGGGGGACAAAAAGCTTAGGGTATATTGGAAGAAACTGGTACTTAAGGTAGGAAAGGATGGGCTGGGTCTTCCTAACATGACAGCATGCTAAAGATTAAGAAGTTATGTACCTACCATAATGTTCCATGTTAGTTGTGTTCTTCTCACCTTCTTTCTTGCTGGATGGGTTTGGAGCCGATCCTCGGCTCCGACTCAGCCTTGTAGTAAAGCTCAAGAGCCGTTTACCAGCTCGAGGCCTCCCCATATCCCACAATGCTAGGGTCAGATCCCCAGATCTCGTTTGGTAGAGCTAACACCATGGAGACACCTGTCCCAACTACAAGGTTTACCTACAGTGCTAAAAACAGAGGACGTAACCTAGGAGAGAGTCAACCAGAGGAATAAGGCCACAAAAGGGATTCTTCTCAGTCTGTCCAGGCTAGGGGGATGGAGGGTGGGACGCAAGAAAGGCGTCGAGAAGACAACTAACATGGAACGTTATGATAGACAACTTAACATTAAGAAGTTATGTACCTATCTCGCCTTCATTCTTGCTGGATGGGGCAGCGTCCCTAGCACCTTAGCCCTGGGTGGTTCATTGGAACAGACTCTTGGGCACAGTGGAACCAAAATCAGCTCGACTCCTGGAGGCCATATCCAACTTGTAATGTGAAATGAAAGTATGAGGAGCGGCCCATGTGGCTGCAGCACAAATAGATTCCATTGGTAGTCTTGCTTGAAAAGCTACCAACATAGCTAATGCTCTGGTGGAATGAGCTTTGGGTTTTGTAGGGAGTTCTTTAGGTCTCAGTTGGTAAATCAAAGTAATAATAGAGGCCAACCACCTTGATAAGGTTACTTTAGAAACTGGCAGGTCCTGCTTGCCCTCAGCATAGGACAGGAAGAGTTGGTCCGATTTTCTTGTTTTAGTCCTATCCAAATAAAAACATAATTGCCTGTGACCGTCCAAATGGTGCAACTTTTGCTCAGCTCCATTTGAATAGTTAGGAAAAAAGACAAGAAGATCAATAGCCTGATTCAGGTTTGTCTCGGAAGGTATTTTGGGTAAAAAGGAAGGATTAGTCCTGAGTGAAACTATCTTTGTGAAAAACAAGATAAGGAGGACAAATACAGAGGGCTTGAAGTTCCAACACTCTCCTAGCTGAGGTGATGGCTACTAATAAGAGTCTTCCAGGAGAGTAATTTTAAAGAACAGGATGCCGCAGGTTCAAAAGGAGGGAGAATCAAGGAAGTTAATATCAGGTTCAAATCCCATGGAGGCGGGGGATCTTTAACCGGGGGCCTAAGTAAAATAGTCCCTTTAAGAAAGGCTTTACAAAGTTTGTGGGACATGATGCTGGTCTCTGACAGGCCAGCTTAGAAATTAGCAATAGCAGCCAACTGGACTCTAATGGTGGCAGATAAGGAACCTGCTCGAAAAAGTTCTGCCAAAAAATCTAGAACATTATGGACAGGGGCTGTAAAGGGATCTACATTTCTAGCCTCTGCCCAGAAAGAGAAACATTTCCACTTACTAGCACAAGTCTTCCTGGTAGTAGATTTGTGCAAAGAAAGGATGATTTCACACACTGGCTGAGAAATATGTGGAAGCCTGGCTAAGGTTGGAAGTGGAGCAACCAAGCTGTGAGGTTGAGGGATTGGTGCAGCCCGCCCAACTGATGGACCAAGAGGTCTGGCACTGGGTCCAGATTCCAGGGCTGCTGCAGCAGGTGATGATGCAGGAATGGGAACCAAATTTGTCAAGGCCAGTAAGGGGCAATGAGGATCATCCTGGATCCCAATGCAGTCGCTTTCTGAATCAGTTTGGGAATTAAGGGAAAAGGTGGGAATGCATACAGAAGACCCTGGGGCCAATCGTAACTAGAGCATCTCTGGGGGAGTGGCCAGGGAGGGGGAAGATGGTGAAGTCGTCGCACTTGCTGTTGAGAGGGGTTGCGAAAAGGTCGCAAGGTTGACCCCATCTGCGGAAAATTTTGTCTGCTACTAACTGATTGAGAGACCACTCGCGAGGCATAAGAATGGCTCTGCTTAGCCTGTCCGCTATGACGTTTGACTTCCCGGGGATGTGCGTTGCTATCAGAAACTGTTGAGAGAAGATTGCCCACTGCCAGAGTCAGAGTGCTTCTAAGGGATAGGACCTGGTTCCGCCCAGCTTGTTGATGTACCACACTACAGACATTGCCCGTCTGAATTGCAATAGTCCCGGTGGGTAGAGTCCTGAAGAGCTTGCAACGCTAAAAGTACCACTCATCTCCAATACGTTTATGTGCAGGTGGTACTCTAGAGGTTGCCAAGTGCCCTGGACAGTCCTGCCCTGAAAATGCCCCCACCCGATCAGGGAGGCATCCGTTGTCACCGTGGCAACAGGAGGAGGAAGAACAAATGGTCTGCCTTGAAGTACTTGAGAGGAGACCATCCACCAAGAAAGGTGGTCTTTGCATGACTGGGTGATTATTATGTTGAGACATTGGAAGCTGTTGAAACGACCATTGGGTAAAAAGCATCCATTGAAGAATCCGCATGTGAAAACGAGCCAGGGGAAGTAATTTGATTGCTGCTGCCATGAGACCCAAGGTTTTCAGTACAAATCTGGCCTGAATTCTCTTGCACTGTAGTAAGGTTTGAACATGTCGGCGAATGTCTGATACTCTAAGGGCAGTTTTGCCGACAGCTCTCTTGTATTTAATCTTGCACCTATAAAGGTTAAAGATTGACAAGGCGACAATGCAGACTTTTTGAAGTTTAGAGAGATACCTAGCTCAGAGCAAGTTTGGATGGTATAAGCTCTGGCTCGCAGTAGCTGACGCCTGGTGGAAGCAGTTAGGAGCCAGTCATCTAGATATGGAAACACTTGGAATCCTCGAGCCATAACCACTGCCATGCATTTGGTGAACATCCTGGGGGCTATGGTGAGACCAAAGGGCAGGGCTCTGAATTGATAGTGACTGGCTCCCAGCCAGAAACGGAGAAACCTCCTGGAGCATCTGTCCATTTTGATATGGTAGCACGCATCCTGAAGGTCTATGGAGCACATCCAATTGTCCTGACCCAAAAAGGGTAGAATGAACTGTGTGACCATCCGGAACTTCGTTCTTTGAACAAATTTGTTTAACCTGCCGAGATCCAAAATGGGTCTCCAGTCCCCTGTCTTTTTTTGGTACCAAAAAGAACTTGGAGTAAATTCCAGATCCTTGCTGGTCTGCTGGATGGCCCTTTTTTCTAGCAGTTTTGAAATTTCTAGTTCTGCTTGTTCCCTTAGACCGGGTGGAACATCTGGAAGGGACCTGTTTGTACAGGGATGTGGACAAAGGGGATTTTGTAACCCTCGGATATGACAGACCGTACCCATTTGTCTTGTGTGAGGAGTTGCCAGGCTTCTGGGTACAGTGACAATCTTCCCCTGACTGCCTCCGAAGGTGGAGTCGGGCAGCCCCTCAGGGGTGCTGAAAGGGTTTGTCAGAGAAAGATTCTCTGCTACCCTGATTTTGTGGACCCCCTCTGCCCCTTGGGCAGCGTCTATTATTGTTCCCTCCTCTGCCCCTGGAGGGAAACTCACCACGAGTCAGGCACGACTCCCTGGGGTTTCCGAAACCACATTTTTCCACTCTTCTAACCTTTAGGGTATGGTCCAGAGGGAGTAGAAAAATGGACTCCCACGGCAGAGAGAGTATTGCCTTCCTGCTCACACCTGGTAAGGGTATCCTTCACCTGTGGCCCAAACAAAGCCGAACCATCAAAGGGGACATTGGTGAAGGATGCCTTAAAGGGGTCAGCAAAGTTACATAACCGCATCCAGGCATGTCTTTGCAAAGCCACGCCTGTACCTGCGGCCCTACTCACCCCATTGTCTGCATAAGAAATGAGCCGCATGGAGGAGTTGACTATAGAGTCAAGGGTCGCCAGCTGGGAGTTAATCTTATCCCGAGACACCGCAGCTGATGGATCCTGAAGGGTATCACCCAGTTCCTTGAGAAGATCCCTTTGAAGGCGGGTGAAATGGCACAGATAATTCAGCGACCGCATGGAAAAGGTCGCTGAAGAAAACATCTGCTTCCTGTACCTGTCCATTGTCCTAGATTCTTTATTAGGTGGATGGACAGGCACTGAAGAGTCAGCCAACTCCTTAGTGGCTGCTGCCACCACCATGGCACCAACAGGGACACCATTTGTCAGAAACTGTTTGTCAGATGGGGCTGTAATGAATTGTGGGCCTGTGGGGAGTTGGTTCCACTGTGTCCGGAGCAGTCCACGCCTTCCAAGCCACCACTTCCATGAGCGGGTTGAAAGGTGGAGACACCCAGGAAGTGGAAGGGTGAGAACCAAACACGTCCAGGTACACAGACTAGTCCTCGGAAGGGTTAAGGGCAGTCCAGCTCCCCCTCTGCCTAAGGATCTCAAGGATGTCTGAAAAGGAGACATTCTCAGAGGGGGACCCTGGGGACCCTTCCGAATCCTCCAAGTTGGTGTCAGACGTGACTGACTCAGAGGAGTCAACATGTTTCCTCTTACATTTTCTCTTCCGAGGGGGCTCCTCTGAATGATCAGGGGAGGCCTGGGAGGGGGAAGATACACCCAATGGGGCGACCTGGAGCATCTGTTCTCCACGCTTGGGGTCAGGAGGGTGGACAGACAGATGCAGGCACCATGGGGGGAGGAGCCGAAGGGGGCGATCGTGGAGCTGACAGGAGTCGGCACACTCCTCATGACCTCGAAGGCGGCCCTATCAGGCAGAGAAGAGGGTCCCTGCTCCGAAGAGATGTGAACCCCTCCTGGCACCGAGAGGGATGGCTCCGAGGCTGATGTCAGGGCCGAGCTCACCTGCGCTGAGGCCCAGAGAGGGAGAACGGGGTCAGACAAGGGTCCAATGCCACTTACTCCCTTGGAGCAGACTAGAGTCTTGGCCCCCGGATCCCTCCAAGGATGGAACCAATGAAGAGATCGGAGCAGATGAGGGAACCGAAAGGTGTGGTATCAGCTCAGATGTTCTGACGATTCGAGCCCCAACAAGCTCCGGCTCCGAACACAGTGGTAGAGTCGGACGAGGAACTGCTGAAGACAGTCTGTTGAGAAGGGCTGGTCAACATTTTGGCCAGTGCCTGCGACTTTAGGAGCCTACTGACCACCCTCTCCAAGTCATGATCAGATAGCCTGGAGGACTGAGAGGAGTGGGACCTATGACTCCGCTCAGATTGAAGCAATGGAGACCTCGGAGCCGAACGACCAGATTCTATAGAAAGGGACCTTAAAAGTTTTCAGCTCAGAGAAGGTTCCGACACTAAGGTTGGAGCATACTGAGGTCTGGATATGTCGGTTCCAGCTAGAACAGATGAGGAGGCAGGAGCTCTGCTCAGCAACTGCTCTGAACAGGGAGCAGACGGTTTGGCAGGCTTTAAGGATTTTCCCAACAGAGGCTTAGCCAGGGATCCTTCTGGCTTAAGTAAGCCTCTCAATATGAACTTGTTCCTATGCTCCTGCAGGACTCTCGGGCAGAAAGCATGACAGGCCGAGCAATTGTCCTGCAGGTGTAGGGGACCCAAGCAATAAACACAAGTGTGACAGTCTGTCAGAGACATCTTCTGACAGCAGGAGTCACACTTCTTGAAACCTGAAACTTTGGTATCTTTAGACATAATAAAAATGGGATACCAAAGGGAAAAGGTAACTAGTGCTTAATCAAGGCACACACAGACATGCACTAGGTAAAACTAACAGTAATAATAATTATAAAACTATAGCCACACAACTACCTTACTAACAGATATAGAAGACCAACTAATTGTAGCTAACAAGGCCTAACACTACCCTAAAAAGGGTGGGGGGAAGAAACTCTCTAACAAAAAAAAAAAAACAAGTTTCTGAGTGGGATACCAAGGGGTATACAATCTAATTAAACTAAGAGAGAATAATTATCTAAATATAAGAATTTTAAAGGTAATAGAAAAAAAAGATTTATACGGCCTGGAGCCGGTAAAATCTCAACCTCGTAGCTGAAGCGGCAAACGAGATCTGGGTATCTGACACCTAGCATTGTGGGATATGGGGAGGCCTCGAGCCGGTAAACAGCTCTCCAGCTTTAGTAGAAGGCAGAGTCGGAGCAGAGGATTGGCTTCAAACCCATCCAGCAAGAATGAAGGCGAGATAGACAACTTAGCATCAGACTGCAATGCAAAAGGCTACAGAACTGAAACTGCTATACATGATGCAGGGTCTATGTTTACTGATCGAAGGAAACAAGTCAAATGTTCGGTTATCGAACAGTCATGTGATCGTAAAGAAAATCAGCAAATGCTAACATCACGAAAATCTGATGCCAAGTAAAACCAAGCCAAAAGCAACATTTATAAACACACCAAGTGCATATTGCATAACAAACTAAACAAAATCATTTATATATTTGCCCTTTCCCCCCCACTGTAGTGCAATCTTGGAGTTGGTGTATAAAGTTAGGGGGTGTGCGGGTGCAGCCCCTCACCTGGGTGGATTAGAACACTTTTATAGCACATCAAATATATATTAATATTATCAGCATAGTGTGTAGTATACATGCACTATATGGTGCTTCCTTCTCAACTATTATTTGCCGATTTTCTTTACAATGATATGACTGTTCGATAAACGGACGTTCAATGCTTAGTGTTTGGAGAGTAGCCATTCACTGTTTTCTTCAATTGGTAAACAAACCCCATGCAGGTCATGAGATACAAAGCAAAATGGAAAGGCATTGTTGAATAGCCAAGAGATATTTAGCAGGCAGTATATATATATATATATATATATATATATATATATATTTTTTTTTTTTTTTTTTTTTGGCAACAGACAATGGTAATTAGTATACAAGCACCATCAAAAATATTAACTGAAATTAAAATTAGAAGTTGGAAATCCAAATAATTCAACAAAAGAATAGACTTAGGTGCATGAGATACGGCAAGCACAGTGAAAGAATGGTGTCCATTCTTACTGCTATATAAACTCTGTCTTATAAAGGCTCTGCTTGTATTGTCAGGCTCTGGATTGCATTGCATAAGTGGAAATTCCAAGAACAGGCCAAGTTATTTCTTACACTTATTTCACTGAATTGCACTTCTGAAACTCTTATAATTGTGCTATACAGTTGATCTACTATATGTTTGCACTGTTATAAAGCTTTTTTTTTTTTTGTTTCACTGCATTTATGTACTGTTTTAGCATTACTTAACTGTAAACTGCTTTTTCATACCGAGAGTTGTATTTTCTGTTTGTGATTGCTCTATCCAAACCTTTCTGTGCATTTTTGTCTGTTAAAAGCATTCTCTAGTCTGCTCCTTGATCTGCTTAAAACTTTCATTTAGTGGCTACAGCTAGGAACTGTAATTTTTTCCCACCCTCCCTAGCGGTGTGTTTTTATACTTGGTGGCTTTGCAGTTGCCCGCCCATACTGTATATCTGATCTGTGACACTCCTCCCAGGCTAGTGTCATTAGTTCACTCAATCTAAGAGAACATTTGTGAAGGCCAATCCACTCAGATTCTTAAAGTTGAATTAACTTCTGTTCCAGCTTTCTCCATTTCCACATTACCGGAAAAAAAATTCTAATCTTGCTTCATTTTTTCCTGTGGCAGGTCAGATACAGATTTGCTGTGTCCAGGACTGTTTATAAGCTCCTAAGCCCACCCCCCCCCCCCACCACCACCACTTAACTGGGGTTAAACCATTCCTGGCACCAGTAAGTTTTTCAGAATTTCCCTTGCAACTAGCCAGCTTTTTAGTTTTTAGTTTCATCACTCATCTGTTTCTTTGATCTCAGCACTTGTTCAGAACTCATTGTAAGCACTAAAGTTACAAATTACTACAGCACTCAACTTTCCTCACTTGTCTAGAGGAAAACAGTTTTTAGTACTTGAGCACCTATTCAGGCATGTCTAAAGGTTAGCTCCCAGTGTTTTCTCCTGTCTACCTGATGAATCTGGGCATCTTGAGACCATGCAGAAATTGCCTCATGTACACAGACAACCCTCTCCTCCTACCACCCAACACTACAACCTCTGAGAGATGCACTTACATAGCCAAACTAGAAGCAAAGCTCTCCTTACCAAAGACAGGCCTACACAGTCAAGAGGAGAAGGTAAACACTTGCACCACACCACACTCATCACATAGTCCCTCAAAACGTATACCACCAAAACACACACCTACATTCATGGAGGCTCTCTGTACTAATCTACTTAAACAGAGACCTCCGAAGCAGAAATGCAAGCACCCTCCAACACAACCCAAATGACACAGTCCACATACTCAGTGTGCCACTCAACTACAGCCCATAAGGCATAACGTACCCAACACTCCAGTGAGCCTGACTATATAGAGTCGCCTAGGACTAATGTTCCACTCACCAGGCTAAACAAGGAAAAAGTTACTGTCAGCACACACTCAGGTCACTCCACAACAAGTACAAATGACTCTGTCATTGTCCATGCTGGTGTTAATGACCCGAGACATACCTCCCTGGACTACATGGAGAGACATGGAGGAGCTCTCTGATCTTGTAGCCCAGGCCAGTATGACCCTAGCCCTGAGCAGCATCCTGCCATCACCCAGAATGACACCACAGTACAATGACAAAATGATTGATTTTAACAATTGGCTAAGCTTCTGGTGTCATTCTAAGGGAATCCAGTATCTGTCTGCCTGGGATGACATGATAGACAGACCACACTGCTTTGCCAGAGATTGCCTGCACCTGTCACCCTTGGGATTCCGGATACTGACAAAGGCTCTTGCCTAAAAAAGGCACTATAGGGGTGGCAAGGTTCAAATGACAAATTCACCACCATAACAGGTACAAGCAAGCAAAATCTGAGGGTAATGCTACTCAATGGCAGAAGTCTAAACCTCAAAATGCACTCATGCAAGGCACTCCTTAAAATGGAGAACATTGACATCTGTGCAGTGACAGAGACCTGGTTCAAAGCTCCAGAGAGCAGCCCTGCATTACCAGGCTATAATTCATACCACACCTTTCTGCCACCAAACCTGGACCGAAACACTAAAGGTGGAGGCATGTCCATATTCATTAAGGATATCCACACCTCCAAGCTAGTTGCTCAGCATAATGCATCCGAGAAGTTCAACTAACTCTGGGCAAAACCGCAATCCAGATTGCAGCTTGCTACAGACCCCCCACCATGCCCCAGGATTCCCACTCCTCTTTTCTTGATACACTGGAAAATATTAAGGTACAACCCAACACTCTAATAATGGGTGATTTCAACTACCCTACCATTAACTGGGAAAACTACTCCTGTACCAACTCTTTTGCTCAACGTTTTCTGGAAATCAATTCCAACACTTTGGATCAACTTATCCACACCCCCACCAGAAGCAGCAATATCCTAGACCTGGTCATCACCAACATGGGTGACGAGTGTTCCACACCAGAGGTCAGCTCCTCGTTGGTCAGATCAGACCATGAGCTAATCACCCTAGACATCCACATCCCGCTCCCACCCCCCATTAGGAAAACAGTAAAAAAGGTCTCCAAAGCCAACTTCACGCTTCTTAAGACAGAAGTGGCAAACTTCATGAAACCCATGCAGATGGACAATAGAGGTACGACTGCTGAATCCTACACAAATGCACTTTTTAAGCACTTACACGAGTGCATGGATCGTGCTATCCCTAACAGAACCAAGATGGTATCCTCCAAAAAAAGGAAGCCAATCTGGTGGTCTTCTGCCATAAACAAACTAGTAAATCCCACGATTGGAGGAACTCCCTTGGTCAGCTTCAGTAAGAAGCTGAGATCCCTCATAAAATCCTCCAAAGCTAGTTATGAAAAAACTGCCACGGATTCTAAAGACAACCACAAAGCATTCTATAGCTATGTTAAAAATCTCAATGGCAACACTCAGATCTGCTCCGAGTTACAGCACAATGACACTAAATATACAGAACCAACTGATATTGCCAACATCCTGGCAGATAACTTTACCCCCTCTCACCCCTAGAGGGCCCATCTTTATACCAGAAGAATGCAAAGTTCCTGTAATCATGGCTGCACAGGTAAAAACTTCACTCTCCAAAGCCATGGGACCTGACAACATCCCAGGCTGCCTTCTACATGAACTACAGAATGAACTGCCTCATGTACACAACACAGACAACCCCTCTCCTCCTCCTCCTCCTCCCAAATTCCAACACGTGAGAGATGCAACCATATAGCCAAACTGGAGGCTAAGCTCTCAACTCAGTACTGGCGTAACCAATCAGCAGGAGAAGGAAACCACACTCACTACAATTCCGTTCTCACAGACCTACCACGACAGCAAAATAAATACAAACACACAAAAACATACTCGGAGGCTCTAAATAAAAATCTGCCTAAGCAGCAGAGATCTCCAAAGCAGACACCCAAGCAACCACTACCCCAAAACAAAACACGTGCAACACATAGCTCACAAAGCCAGTGTGCCGAACAGTCACAGCCCTTAAGGTTAAAAACACGCGATACACTCGCAATAGATGACTATAGTCAGGCACACTGACGTCCCGCTCACCAGGCTGAACAAGTAGAGGGTCACGGTGAGCTGCCTGTCGGGCACTAGGATCCACCACATAACACAATCACTCAGGTCACTCCAAGGCAAGTACAAATATGACTCAGTCATTGTCCATGCTGGTGTGAATGACCTGAGACGTACCTCCCTGGACTACATGGAGAGAGAGGAGCTCTCGGAGCATGTAGCCCAGGCCGGTATGACCCTGACCTTGAGTAGCATCTTACAAGAATGATGCCACAATATGAAGACAAGATGATCAATTTCAACAATTGGCTTGAGTATTGGTGTCATTCAAAGGGGATCCAATATCTGTCAGCCTGGGATGACATGCTCGACAAGCCATGATGCTTTGCTAGGGACGGTTTGCACCTGTCACCCCTGAGCTTTCGGATATTGACAAAGACTCTTGCCACCCCCATAGTGCCTTTTTTAGGCAAGGCTCAAAAGACAAACCCACCTCCATAGGTATCACAAGGGATAAGAAACTAAGAGTAATGCTACTCAACGCCAGAAGTCTAAACCTAAAGATGCACGCACTCTAAACTCTCCTTAGCATGGAGAACAAAGATATCTGTGCAGTAACAGAAACCTGGTTCAAGGATCCTGAGAGCACCCCAGCACAACCAGGTTATACCTCATACCATGCTTTTTGGCCCCAAAACTTGGACCGAACCACAAAAGGAGGGGGAGTATCAATATTCGTCAAAGATACCCACACCTCCAGGCTGGTGGCACATCACGAAGCATCAGAGACCATCCATGTGCAACTAACTGTGGGTAAAACTGCCTTCCAGTTTATAGCCTGCTACAGACCACCCTCCCAAACCCAGGAACCCTTCTCTGTCTTCCTGAGAACACTGGAAAATATGAAGGTCTCTCCAAACACCATTATATTGGGTGACTTCAACTACCCAAACAGACTGGGAGCATTATTCTAGCAACAACACCCTAGCCCAAAGGTTCCAAGAATTTATAAACTCAAATGCTATGGAACAACTTGTTACCACTCCCACAAGAGGGGAAAACATACTGGACCTGATCACCAACATGGGGGCTCTATGCTCCAGGCCAGAAGTGTATCCCTCACTGGTAAGATCAGACCATAAACTAATCTCACTGGATATTCACATCCCGACCCCACCCCCTGCCCAGAAAACCAGTATGAAAAACTTCTCTAAAGTAAATTTCACACTCCTCAAAACTGAGGTGGAATCCTTCAAAGCCCCCGGGCCTGTGGAAAAAATACGGCCCAGACTGCAGAATCCTTTATAAACGCATTCTATGAACATCTTCAGGAATGCATGGATCATGCAATCTCAAATAAAACCAAGACCCAATCCTCCAAAGGCAGACGTCCTGTCTGGTGGACCCCAGCCATAAACAAACTAAACAGGATGATACAGCAAAATCCCAAAAAGGGAAGGCATCTCTGATCAGTATTGGCAAAAATCTACAGGCACTCAAAATCGTCCAAGGCCAGCTTAGAGAGAAAAATTGCACAGGACACTAAGGATAATCACAAGTTATGTTAAGAACCTGGGTGGGAATTCCCAGATATGCTCAGAATTAGTCCAAAATGACAAAAAATACACCAAACCCATAGACATTGCCAACATCCTAGCTGACAGGTTCAGCGCAAACTTCTCCCCCCCCTCCCCACCAAAAGGGCAAATATCTATCCTAGCAGAGTTCTGCCCCCCTGACATCTCAGATGCTCAGGTAAGAGCTGCCCTCTCCAAAGCAAAAAAACACAGCATCAATGGGACCAGATGGTGTCCCGGGCTGCATCCTACATGAACTCCAAGAAGAGCTAAACCCAAACATAAAACTACTGTTCAATCTCAGCCTTACTATAGGATATGTACCCAAAGAGTGGCGTACAGCAACAGTGGTCCCTCTCCACAAAGGTGGTGCCTCAACGGATCCTGGAAACTATCGCCCCATAAGCCTGACTAGCTTTGTCTGCAAAGCTATGGAAAGGATCACCATGGACCTCAAAGATATTGGGGATCTACAGACACTGGATCCTACCCAGTTTGGCTTTAAGGGCAGATCCTGCCTCTTAAACCTGGTCAATTTCTTTGAAACAGTCACCAAGGCCATTGACGAGGGGAAGGTGGTCCACACAGCCTACCTGCACCTCTCAAAAGCCTTCGCACAATACCCCACTCGGGCATTATAGATAAGCTCACCAGCTTAAATATAAACCCCTATGTCACTAGATGGGTTGCAAACTGGCTCAAGGACAGAACCCACATGGTTAGAATTGCTGGAGCCATATCAGACTCCAAACCAGTTACAAAGTGGCATCCCACAAGGCTCAGTCCTGGGACCTCTCTTGTTCGGTATATATTTCTCGGTGGTACAGGCCAACACGGAAGGACTGTGGCTGGCCAAGTTCGCAAATGACTGCAAACTGGGTGCCATAATAGACTCACCAGCCGACACAAGCATCCTCCAAAAGGGCCTCATAGAAACAGACAACTGGTGCCAGAGCCATGGCCTCAAGCTAAATGCCAAAAAGTATATAGTCATCCCAAGTGCCCACAAATTACCACATAGGTGGTAATCCATTAAGTACGGATGAAGTAATTAGGGACCTGGGGACCCAAGTTGATAGCAATCTCTAACTACTTTGGCCACATGGTTGTCGAATGAGAAATACATTTTATATAGCCCACCTAATCATGAAGGGATTCACATCTAGATCAGGGGAGGTCATCGTGCCTCTTTACTCATCCCTCATCAGGCCCATAATTGAGTACAATGCCCCTTTTAGGATGTACCTTACCAGACACCTGCAGCAACTGGAAAGACCCCAAAAGAGGATCAAAGGGCTCAAACAGATGCCATATGCTGCCCGGTTAAAGAAACTCCAGCTCTACTCAGTGGCATACCACCTGCTCAGAGGTGATCTGTGCCTGACGTATAAAGCCATGTCCAACCTGGAATTAATGGACATGCTACACCTAAGAAAATCCAAATCCCATCGAGCTACGCGCTCGAGAGACTTGAACCTCAGCACTGAAATAGGACATGCTGGAGGGACAGATTCACAACCCAGAGGCTCCCTTCACTGTGGAATAAAATCCCAGTCCAGGTTAAGCAGAGTCCCTCATTGACTCTCTTCAAGAGGAATCTTGATGAGTGGATGGGAGATCGTAGGTTTATCCCAGGTATCACTTCTGTGTCACTGTTAGACAGAGGCACAGTATACTAACCTTGAAAAAGGGCATAGCAAAATTAATTTAAAATGGGTGGCAAGAGTCAAACACTCTGGCTAGGCTTATAAATGCCCTAGGGCAGATAGCCTAGTATGAACCTATGAACTGGCACCCCACCTAAGTACCATGTTCAATCATAGCCTCACCTCAGGCTTTGTGCCCTTTGAATGTTGCACCGCGACAGTCAGTTATCCCGCTCCACAAAGGGGGGGACCACAACAGACCCCAGGAACTACCACCCCATTAGCCTGACTAGCCTCGTCTGCACATGGAATGTATCATCATGGAACTCAAAGACATTAGAGATCTCCAAACCCTGGACCTCACACAGTTTGGGTTTGTAAAAGGCAGATCATGTCTCCTAAACCTGATGGACTTCTTTGAAGTAGTCACCAAGGCCATGGATGAGGGTAAGGTGGTTCACACAGCCTATCTAGATCTCGCCAAGGTGTTCAACACTATCCCCCCACTCTGGAATTATAAACTCACTAAACTAGGTATAAATCCCTATGTCACAAGATGGGTTGCCAACTGGCTTACTGAAAGAACCCACACTGTGAAAGTAGCAGACTCCAAATCAGACTTCAGACCAGTGACAAGTGGAGTACCACAGGGTTCAGTCCTGGTTCCTCTTCTATCTACTTCTCTGAAGTACAGGCAAACACAGAAGGTCTTTCGCTAGCTAAATTCGCAGATGACTGCAAACTAGGAGCAATAATTGAAACTCCTAACAATGTGGACATCCTACAAAAGGGCCTCACTGAGACAGATGCCTGGTGTCAAAGACCTGGTCTCAAGCTCAATGCCAAAAAGTGCATTGTCATCCCCTTTGGTAAAAATTCTGTACCCATGAACTACCACATAGGCAGTAGTCTACTTAACACTGTGTGATGAGACCTTGGGACACAGGTGGACAGTAGTCTCTCCTTTGATAATCACATCGCCAAAGTGGTCAGGAAATCCTTCTACATGGCACACCTCATCACAAAAGGTTTCTCATCCAGAAAAAAAAAAAAAAGAGGTCATTGTTCCCCTCTACTCATCACTCATTAGACCTATTAGAGTACAACACCCCTTTTGGTATGTACCTCACAAGACATCAACAACTGGAAAGGCCACAACAATACCTCACAAAGAGGATTACTGGCCTCAAACAGATGCCTTACAGTGTCTCAAAAAACAGCTTTACTCAGTCACATATCGCCTACTCAGAGGCAATCTCTGCCTAACATATAAAGCTATGCCAAACTCAGAGCTGTTGGGCATGCTCCACTTAAAGAAATCCCTCCGAACTACATGCTCTAGGGACCTAAACCTTGTCACCACGATAAACATAACATGCTGGAGGGATAGATTCCAGTCCCAGAGACTTCCCATACTCTGGAACAGACTACCTATGTCAAACAGAGCTCCTCATTAGCACTCCAGAAAAATCTTGATTGGGTGGGTAATAGGAAATTCACCCTGGGGGTCACTTCTGTGGTTCTGGTTGACAGGGGCACAGGAAAATAATTTTCTTAGGTGGCGAAAGCCAGGGTACATTTTTGGCTAGGCTTGTATAGGCTCTAGGGTCAATAGCCTAGCACCTACCTATAGGGAACAAATCAGTAGAAATGTGGAATTTCTAGGATGGGAAGAAGGTAGACAGGCTTAACCTAATAGATCAATTCCTTTATATAGGATTGATGGCAAAGATTACAGTACAGGTAGGTATTTGGGACCAAAAGAGAGAAGGCAAATGGATCACCTAAGAAATGGTTGAGGGGGCAGACAAAATACAGAAAAGAATAATAGACAGATTTACCTGGCCCCCTAGACAGACAACCAAGTCTAAGGGTCAGAATATTTGCCTGGAAAATCTTCGTTTTACGGCAAGCAGAATTCAAATATACTATTAGAAGCAGATAAATCCTGGATATGTAAAACAGAGGAAAGGTTTACTTTTTGCAGTCAGTATAAATACTATGATTAAAAAAAGCTTAAGTTGAAGGAAATGTTTCCAAATTGAGAGTGGCTTAAAGCTGAAAAAAAAATTACAATGCTTATGTTAAAAGAAAAAAAAAAGGAAATAGCAACCCAAACACAGCAAGGAGATTAAATAATTTCTCCAACATCTGTAAAGCCGATTGCACTAGGAGACACGGACTATTAAAATGAATATCTGACAATCATAGTTACAAACTTCAGAAAGTTAAAGAATTATGTAAAGGAAGCTAACTTTGAGAAATAATAGTGGGAAAATATCAAATATATTTCACTAAGGAAGGTTGATGAAAGAGTAGGAAATGGCTTGTGTATGGTAGAGAAGACGAAAAATGAAAATTTGGAAATCTCTATCCTGCTGTTATAATTGTTTATAGATTCTTTGTTACAATTTAAATGTTTTATAAATGTTATAAAGCATCATTTAGTTTATTTTATCCTGATCATAATAGAATCGGAGCTTTTCAAAATATGTAAAGTTCATTGGTACAAATATGGAACAGTAAACATCAGTTCTCCATGCTAACTCTGGACTGAGGGAAATGCTGTGCATGGTCAGATGCTGTGGGGAAAAAAAGTTGGATACTGCTGTACAAGTAGCATCAAGAATGAAAGGTAGTCTCCAAGATGTTTAAGAATACTTATATATATATCTACACACACACACACACACTCCCCTTCAGAGCTGGGGATCAAGGCTGCATATTCAGACTTCAATGTCAAGATCTCTTAACCAAAGACAAGGATTGTTTGCAGCTTCAGTCCTCATGGTTAGATGGGCTCAGTTGTTGAAGGGTTCAAGGGTTGAGCTTGAATTCAGACTTAACATGTTGACATACTGGACCAAGCCTTAAAGAAGGTACCCTTTGGACAGTGATGCATCTTTTGTCCGCGGCTATAAGAAACCTCCCTCTCCAGAGGACTTCACATGAAGTTACCAGCTGCAACCATGTTAGTGTGCAGCAATCTTTCTGATCTTTGACACTGAGCATTTTGGCTGAGCATCCACCACTTGAGACAGTTGTAAGAATCATGCTTTTCTCTGATACAATACAGGCAATGTCAGTGTGGGCACTGGCTGGTAACTTAATGAAAGTGAATGCAATACAGCAACAGAAACAGGAACTATTAAAATTCAAAGCAAGCAGGAAAAAATATGGGCTTACAGGAGAGTCTGTTTCAGTACATTATAGTATGATGTGCATTAGTCAGGCGTGTAGACATCCCAGAACATGGGATTTTGATGAAAAACTTGTGAATTTTTAACAGTAGAGAGGAAACCCCCAACTCAGGGCCCATTCAGGGAAAGTAAAGCATTCAATTGGGGGAGTCAGGACCTATAACAATGCAACACTCTTCCAGAAATTCCTGACAAGACAGTCACCTCTAAATGCCTGTTTGAAGTTGCTATACAGATGCCGTCAGAACACAAATAGTCTCTCCATTACTACATATGATAAAAGGCATGGGCCACGACACATTAAACAGTAGCACCTGAAGAGCATAGCACTTAATCCTGCACCATTGTATCACTTCATGAATTTAACACAAGTGCCTGATTTTTATTCTTCTGCTTCAAATTCCAGAACAAATTACATAAAGCCAGAATAAAACTCTTACAATAACTGGCAAACATTTTGGAGAAAGTGGGCCAGGTATGCAATATGGTAGGGAAAAAAGATTGCAGTTCTGTAGGGAGCGGCGACAACTGGACACACTGTTGCTTCACTGAACATGAAGTGCCTCAGAGTAATTAGTATTAAGAGCAATTAATCCACAAAACTAACAGCTGTCAACCAGTGGACATTAAGTGGCAAGTAATTATGTAAGAACAATGGCAACAGAAACCTGTGGTAAAATGTACCAACCTGTCATGCAGAGTCTGAAAGAAGCAAAAGACTGCATTTTAAGTGCATAAACTACCTACAGCAGGACCAAGAATGTATACCTTGGAAGATTAACATCTCAGAGGTATTTACTAGGCCAATAACCACCAAGGCCTTTATAAACTTAGCCATGCAACCACTCAACCCAATTCTATTCCCATTCATGGACATTAGAAGTTTCCAGAGATTATGTCAGGGGTGGATTGCTAGTTTAGGAAATGATGTCCTGCACTGGTCAAGAAAAAAACCCTGGTCTCACATGTGGCAGGAGAGAATTCCATCACTGAATCACCAATGCTCATTCTCTTGCAGCTTTAG
Organism: Protopterus annectens; assembly: GCF_019279795.1. NCBI lineage: Eukaryota > Metazoa > Chordata > Ceratodontiformes > Protopteridae > Protopterus > Protopterus annectens. The sequence continues at coordinate 1,215,525,303 of NC_056743.1, forward strand.
ATGTAAAGTCTAAAAATATGACCTGAAAACTAGGTTTCAACATCTGCAGCTGCCCCCCCCCCCTTCACTGAACAAATCTTGAAAATGTTCCTATACCCCCTACTTCTACAAATAACCCATCACAAAAGCTACCATGCCATTCTTTCACTCATCCTACTAAAAACAAGGTTTCAGTTGTTCAAACTTGTTGCTACTCTACTGCATCAGCACATTCTGGAAGAACCATGAAAATGTCTGAAGCAGGAGGGTTTATCAAAATGCAGACAAAATACAGAAAACCAAAATCTTGATACTAAAATACTAAAAAAACAAAGTGCTGTAAACCATATAACCCCCCCCCCTCAAATAATCAAAACTTCCTACCAGTGTAGACCAAGGAATGAGTGCCAATGTGACTCCTGAAGGGGAGGAAGTCCCAAGAGTTCATTAAGATGGCCTTCAAAATTTTGTTTTCTATATTATGGTCTTTAAGATTTTGATATTCAAGATTGTGTTTCACTATTTTCATAGAAAACCAAGCAGGTAACAAAACAATCTTTAATAAATGAATGTGCAGAACAAAAAAAAAGATTTGCACCTTGTTAGTCATTTATACAGGGGTCAAAGCAGCACATTAAAATAAATCAGAGCTGATTTTAGGACCAAGGTAAGATCAGCATTTCAGGTGCTGAAATCCGTACAGCATCGACCATACTGTTCTACCCCACTGATCAATGAAATGCTAATAGTGATAATACAAGGTCCAAAGATAAAAGGATCACGGAAAGCCAAGATCCACTTCACTGAATATTGCAATATAAAACAGCAAAAAAAATCCTTGCAATACTTTTTACCAAACCTAAGTGATAGACTGACAACCCTTAAATACAAAATGCCAGTGCGTTGCTATTCATTTGAACTACCCGCAGGTCCTTTTTTGTGCAGAGATCACAGGAGAAAAGTTAATGTCAGAATGTGCATCCACAGCAATTAAACATCTGTCTTTCACATCACTGTTTTCTGGCTTACATGAGGGAGAGCAGAAACATCTCACCTTTCTGGAAAGGTGCAATGCATTACCAACCTTGACCAAAAAAAAAAAGGTAGAGTACAAAACATTGCTTGTATCTGAAAGGATGGCCTCTTGTTTTTACCACCACTGCATTATTTAAGTCTGAATATACCAGAGAAGTACCAGGTTATGCCTCATGCAGCCTTTCAGCATTCCATTTCAGGACAAACGCTAAAAAAAATGCATACTGCTACAGGACTAAGCTTCTGCCACCTAGAATAATGCATTCCTATTAATATCAAAAGGTTCACCACGAGCATGAAGGGCTGGCTTCAAGCGCCATCATACTGGAATGAAGATGTCTATTGGGGAAGGTCTTCAACTGAATGAAGTGGGTTATCAGCCAACTAATATCAGATGGTCTAAATTAAGGACAAGTACTTGTACATTTTTACATAGAACGTTCTGCGATCTCATATCATTGGTCTTTTTTCATAAAATTGCGGTTTACTGGCAAATCACTGAGGACTGAAGTCAGAAATGAGTTTGACTTCATATCCTTCAGAAAACCAAAACTTGTTCTATTAACTTGAAAAAAAAAAAAGGTGGCCTTATTTTGGTCCTTTGTCCTCCCATTATTTGTACCTTTATGCAGATGTCTTGCTCCGAGAGGTTTAGAGGCACGTCTGCAGTTTCTCTGGATAATACAACATAATTATTATGGTAGTCACCCCAATCATAACCTTGTGTGTTCAAGACATGGATAAAGAAATTCACTTTGAAAAAAGTCCAAGAGTAGAATTTTGTCGGTCATGTAAAGACCACAACAGCAGGTTGGGTTCAGAGACATGATCATAATTCTTTGTAGTGTATGGGTCTTTGCCTGCTCCATGTACTATTGCTAGTTACAGAAAAAAAGGAAAAGAAAAGTGGTTTGTTGTCTTTCAAAGCAGTAAAGCACTTGGCAAGTGCTGTTGAACAGCATGTACATCTTGCATCAGGGAAAGAATCAGATTACTGGCATAGACAGCAGGCAAAAATGAAGCCATTTTAATTTTTTCCACAGTCATTTGCTGTGCAGTATTGACAGGTCTTAGACTATTGTGACCCAATCTCATCAGTGCTTAGTGAGAATGCTTAATTGTCAAGGGTAATGTCTCCCACTGCAAGTGTTCAATTTGTCTTTCATGACATTGGAGAGCAATCATAATACTGCATGCACAATACTTTTATACAAATGTTTAACACACACAACCTAGACTAGCAGAATATCCAGGACTGCAGCCAGCCATCTGAAAGCCTCCACAATCCCTACTGCTCTTGAGGGCATAAAGTAATGCATGGGTGCAAAAACACTGTCTTGATACACTGGCAGCAGTTGTGACTAGGGGAACTGAACTATCACTTCACAATTATAAAAAAGTTTTAATTCCTTATCTCAAATAAAGGTCTGCACTTATGACTTGTGTTAAAGTCCATGGAATGTTTAAGAACCCTTACAGCTGGTTGAGCCCCAGCTGTTCAAAACCCAGGAACTTAAAAGTTATGTTAGTTTCCCTATCCCTGTACCTGGCTGAGCAGCTGCTCAAACTTCAATGTCAGTTCAGGGTCATACTGCAGTGGCTGGTGCCCTCAAGGTCTTGTGGAATTAGTAAGTGGGGAAGGGGACTCCAGGGAGTGATTGGGAATGGGCTAACTTATGGTTAGGGAGCAAAAGGGTAGTTAGCTCAGAATTAGGGCTAGGGAGTGAAGGAGTTACTTTATTGCTAGGTTCCGAGATGGATAGCACTTGCCAATACAGGTTGCAGCATGAAGTGTGTTGTGAGCTACTGATACTAGCATTTGCATTTTTATTAAACTGGTTATGAACTGATTACTTTCAAAACAGAGTGCAGGTCTATCCCCTTCAAGCCACACACAACTGAGGCAGATTGTGCAGCCCCATAAGGCAAAAGGATCAATCCTCCTGAAGTAAAAGTTACATGTATTCCCCAGAGAAGATGGCATGGATGCAGCATAAAATCTCAAAACTGCACATCACTTACCTAAGCTACAAGTCAAATCAGCAGATCAGCCTAATTAAACAAAGCTATAAATCAAAGCAGGATCAGCCTAAGCAACAAAATGCCACACCAAAGATGACACCATTAGACTTCCTCACTGAATTTAGATCTCCCATTAGAGCTGGAATACAGCACCATCAGACTATTCACCCAAACATGCTTCCTACCTTTCATTACTCAAACATCAAAAGCAATGACATTGATTCAGTCCTTTAACACATTTAGACAGTACCCCAGGATTAGGTACATCCCTTGATCAATTACTGCAGAGATTTACGTGCATTTATCAAACATATACAACCTATGCCTACCCTAAAACTCTGCCTTCAATTTGGAAAACAGTAAACCCACCCTTCCACATTACATTACTACCCAATTTCCATTAGCTCCACCTTCAGAAAAATCCTAGAGAAACCCTTCCACATATAGCAAGGATAAATTATCTTCTGATGTTATCTTCTTTCACATAAACATGGCTTTTAGCCAGAATGCAGAGTAAGAAGATTTTGTACTTTGTTAGGTGAAGTCCTTCTAAACAAACAAAGGAAGGCTGACTGAAAACATTTTTGTCCCCTCCAAAGCATTTTATTGGATCAAAAAATTATCTTAAAAAACACACTTGGAAATAGAAATTAGCCAAGATACCATGCCATTGTTCTAGAATGGTCCAAGACATTGTCCAGTCCTCCCTCTTTTCCCTTCAGAGAATCTCGGGGAAAGTATCACACACGGCTCAGACTCACTCCTATTCTCCATCTTGAAAAAAATTCCTCTTGACCTTCAACTTCCTCTGCTACTTTATGCAGATGACAAGGTTCCATACCCCTCAAGTTGCTAGCACAATAATTCTAGCCAAAGTCAAAAGTCCAAAACCAGGGATAGAAAACTGTTTTTGTAAACTTAAAAATTAAGAACATCCGCATGCTTTTTTCCTGAATGATCGACACTTAATGTTCATCATTTAGTGACTTTAATCCTCAGCAACGTACTAGAAAAGCACAAACTGTATGAGGAACAGACCAAATATGGCAAAAATCTGGACATTTTACAGGGACAGTGGTTAGAGCTGCATGGTTCTATTCTGGTCAAAGTCCCTCAAGAACTTTATGCTATTTCCTCTCTCTTATACAATGGATTAAAAATAAAAAGCCTTCTACACTGCCTTAGACAACACTAGCACTTTGAAATACAAGGGTACTAGGCAAAACCTCCATCTCTGCTCCTCCTTCCTACTTTAACAAAAAAAAAATTCTAAGCTCGTTTCCTGCCTTTCCTGTAAGTAGTCTAGTCCAGATACAGATCTGCTGTATCCAGGACTGTAAAGTTTGAGACCCCAAGCCAGTGTTGGAGGGAAGCCTTCTAGCTATCAGTGGGAGTGATAAGCACTAGGTAGCTTATCTTAAAAAAAAAAAAAACACTAACACTAGCCAAGCGGCGATGCAAAGTATTCCCAGCACCATAAAGTCTGCTCTTAGAACTAACCAGTTTTAGTTTTAGCAATCAAATCTGTTTCTTTGAGCTCAGCACTTGTTCAGAACTCATTGTAAGCACTAAATAAGCTACAAATTACTACAGTAGCTCAACTTTCCTCACTTGTCTAGAGGAAACCAATTTTTGTACTTAAGCACCTACAAGGCATGTCCAAGGGTCAGCTCCCAGTGTTTTCTCCTACCTGATGAATCTGGGCATCTTGGGGCAATGCAGCAATTACTTCACGTACACAGACAACCCTCTCCTCCTATCACCCAACACTACAACCTGTGAAAAATGCAGTTACATAGCCAAACTGGAAGCAAAGCTCACTTCACCCAAGACTTGACTAGACAGTCAAGAGAAGCTAAACACCTGCACTGCACCACACCACACACACACAGTCCTCCAAAACCTACACCACCAAAACACACACAGAAAAACACATTTGCGGAAGCTCTCAAAAATCTGCCCATGCAACAGGGACCTCCAAAGCAGAAACACAAGCAACCTCCACCCCCAACACAACCCAAAAGACACATAGCCCACAAACTTCAGTCTGCCACTCAACCACAGCTGATAAGGCATAACAACTTACCCAACACTCTAGTCATAGGTGATGCTATAATCAGGCACACTGATGTTCCACTCACCAGGCTAAACAAGGAGAAAGTTACTGTCAGCTGCCTGTTGGGCGCCAGGATCCACCACAACACACACACTCGGGTCACTCCACAACAAGTACAAATAGGACTCTGTCATTGACCACATTATTGTGAATGACCAGAGACATACCTCCCTGGACTACATGGAGACATGGAGGTGCTTTCCAATCTTGTAGCCCAGGCAGGTCTGACCATAGCCCCGAGTAGTATCCTGCCATCACCCAGAAAGATACCACAGTAAAAGGACAAAATTATTGACCAACAATTGGCTAAGCTTCTGGTGTCATTCTAAGGGGGTCCAGTACCTGCCTGCCTAGGATGACATGATAGACAGACCCCGATGCTTTGCCAGAGATGGCCTGCACCTGTCATCCTTGGGATTCCGGATACTAGCCAAGGCTACTGCCACCCCTATAGGCACCGTAACCGGTACAAGCAAGCAAAATCTGAGGGCAATGCTACTCAATGCTAGAAGTCTAAACCTCAAAATGCACTCGAGGCACTCCTTAAAATGGAGAACAGACATCTGTGCAGTGACAGAGACCTGGTTCAAGGCTCCAGAGAGCATCCCTGCATTACCAGGCTATAATTCATACCACACCTTTTGGCCACCTAACCTGGACTGAAACACTAAAGGCAGAGGCATGTCCATATTCATTAAGGATAGGCATACCTCCGGGCTAGTTGCTCAGCATAATGCATCCGAGATTATCCAAGTGCAACTAACTACGGGCAAGACTGCAATCCAAAAATTGTAGCTTGCTACAGATTCCCTACCATGCCACAGCATTTTCACTCATTTCTTGATACACTGGAAAATATTACGGTACAACCTAACACCCTAATAATGGGCGATTTCAACTACCCCACCATTAACTGGGAAAACTAGTCATGTACCAACTCTTTTGCTCAATGTTTTCTGGAATTCATAAATTCCAATGCCTTGGATCAACTTATCCACAACCCCACCAGGGGCAGCAATATCCTAGACCAGATTACCAACATGGGCAATCAGTGTTCCACACCAGAGGTCAGTTACTTGTTGGTCAAACCAGACCACAAGCTAATCACCCTAGACATCCACATCCCACCCCATTAAGGAAACCACTGTAAAAAATGTCTCCAAAGCCAACTCCACACTTAAGACAGAAGTGGCAAACATCACGACACCCATGCAGACGGACAGAGGTAGGACTGCTGAATCCTACACAAATGCACTTTATAAGCACTTACATGAGTGCATGGATTGTGCAATCCTAACCAAACCAAGATGCTATCCTCCAAAAAAAAAGGAAGCCAATCTGGTGGCCCCTGCCATAAACACTACAACAGAAGAAAAAAATGTTGCAAAAAAAAAAATCCCATGATTGGAGGAACTCCCTGGTCAGCCTCAGTAAGAAGCTGCAACACCTCAAAATCTGCCAAAGCTAGTTATGAAAACAAAATCACCACAGATTCTAAAGAAAACTACAAAGCATTCTATAGCTATGTCAAGAATCTCAATGGCAACACTCAGATCTGCTCTGAGTTGCAGCACAATGGCACTAAATATACAGAACCAACTAATATTGCCAACATCCTGGCAGATAGGTTCAGTGCTAACTTTACCCCCAACCCCCCCTCATCCCCTAAAGGGCCCATCTCTATAGAATGCAAAGTTCTGGTAATCATGGCTGCACAGGTAAAAAAAAAAAAACACTCCCCAAAGCAAAGAACACAGCATCCATGGGACCAGACAACAACCCAGGCTGCATTCTACACTAACTACAGAACGAACTGGCACCCCACTTAAGTACCATGTTCAATCATAGCCTTACCTCAGGCTTTGTGCCCACTGAATGGTGCACAGTGACAGTCATCCCACTCCACAAAGGGAAAGCCACCACAGACTCTGGGAGCTACCATCCCATTAGCCTGACGAGCCTGGTCTGCAAGGCTATGAACATATCATGACACTTATAAACAATGACATTTGTAATCTCCAAACTCTGGACCACCCAGTTAAAAGGCAGATTTGTCTCTTAAACCTGATGAGACTTATTTTGAAGCAGTCACCAAAGCCGTAGAGGAGGGTAAGGTGGTTCACACAGCCTATCTAGATCTCACCAAGGCTTTTGACACCATCCCCCACTCTGGAATTATAATCTCACTAACCTAGGTATAAATCCCTATGTCACAAGATGGGTTAACCTAGGTATAAATCCCTATTTCACAAGATGGGTTGCCAACTGGCTCACTGAAAGAAACCACAATGTGAAAGTAGCAGACTTCAAATCTGACCAGTGACAAGGGGAGTACCACAGGGTTCAGTCCTTGGTCCTCTCCTGTTTGGTATCTACTTCAAGTACAGGCTAACAGGTCTTTTGGAGCCATAATCAAAACTCCAAACTATGTGGACATCCTACAAAAAGGGCCTCACAGACCGATGCCTGGTGTCAAAGCCATGGCCCCCAAGCTCAATGTCAAAAAGTGCACTGTCATCCCTTCTGATAAAAACACTGTACCCATGAACTACCACATATGAGGTAGTCTACTTAACACAAAGTGTGATAAGAGATCTTGGGACACAGGGACAGTAGTCTCTCCTTCGATAATTACATCACCACAGTAGTCAGTAAATCCTTCTACATGGCACACCTCATCACAAAAGGTTTCTCATCCAGGAAAAAAAAATCTACAACTGGAAAGGCCACAGAAATACCTCACAAAGAATTACCAGCTTCAAACAAATGCCCTACACAGACAGTCTCAAACTCCAGCTTTACTCCGTCACATATCGCCTACTCAGAGGCAATCTCTGCCTAACAAAACTTGGTCAAACTCAGAGCTGTTGGACATGCTCCACTTAAAGAAATCCCTGTCCCTCTGAGCTACACGCTCTAGGGACCTAAACCTTGTCACAATAAACAGAACATACTGGAGGAATAGATTCCTGTCCCGGAGACTTCCCATACTCTGGAACAAACTGCCTATCTACATCAAAGAAAGCTCCTCATTAGCACTCCCTTCTTGGAGATAGGAAATTCACCCCAGGGATTACTTCTGTGGCTCTGCTCAACAGAGGCACAGGAAAATAATTTTCTTGGGTGGTGAAAGCCAGGGTTGGCTAGGCTTATATTGGCCCTAGAGCCAATAGCTTAGTACCTACCTATGAAAAAAGTTATATTCTGGGACCTACCACTCATTTCTATCCTAAGCATTCAGATGAGGCAATTGGTAAAGGCATCCTTCCCCCTCACTGAAGTATGGGCCTTCCCTTGGTAACATCTGCTTCAAAGACAAATACCACATATACAACTCCCCAATAAAATACACCACCACTGCAAAACTCCAGAAAAAAAATCTCCCAGTTATGCAAAAAACTGACTTGCTACTCAAACTTGTACAACCAAGCATTCTTCTCGTTAGCAGCTAAATAGGATAACCCCTATCCTAGAGCCTCAAGATTCATGACCATTTCAACTCAATTGCTACTGGTCCCAAATGTCTTCACTGAAAAGATCAATGCTTTTCTGTTCCCGACCCAAAACTCTGGGAATCTACTCCCTCCCAGCCTAGAAATGTCATACCCAGTCTTCAGAACTAAGCAAAAAACTCTTCTGAAGCGGTGTTATACTCCTGGCCACATTACTTATGCACACAATATTCTCTTCCTAATAAATTTCTCGCTCTCTGTATCCCTTTAACTGTACATCACCCCTTTACATTTGATGCTTGTATACAACTCTGCCATGCATACATAAGCCAATCTCCAACTTTATTGAACTAAGAGATCCCAGGCACTAGGTGCTTAACTATACTTTGCTGCTGCATTACTCCAACCCTGTACACATTTTACTGCATTAACATCGGCTGTCTTGTATACTTCAGTTTTACACTTTTCCCAGGCTAAAGTGGAAATTAGTCATGTGATCAGCTCTATCCCAGTTGAGAGTACCACACCCACAAACTCAAAAATATTTCATCATGGTTTGGCGTTTCCTACATTTTAACACCACTCTGGGACTATTTATAGGTTTTTAAATATTTTTATACCTAATTTCCGAGTCTGACCACATGAGGTCAGATACTTTGAGGTAATTCTGATTTAGTCTGCCTCTAGATATCCCACAATGCAGTGCTCATCTGTAAAAAGTTAAATCATGCAGGCCTCTTCTTCCTAAAGCTCCTGTCACTGCATAGATTTTTACGTACATACACAACACTGCAGTCTGTTTTAAGTAACATTTAATGTCGTTCAATGACTACTTAAAACACAAACTGTGCAAATGCTACAAAACAGACTTTCAATGTGCTTTTTTCTGCTGCTACTTTTTAGAATGGCTAAACTGCAGGTTTTTTTCTATTGGTGAAGTCTGAATTGTACTAATTTGACTTCTCCCATCCCCCTTCACACCTAACTTGTCTAGCTGTCAAAGGGTAATTTGAGTTGTTACCCACCGATTGACAACTCACAGCAGGAGACTGGACTCGTGTACAGTTTGTTTTGTAGCTTTTACCTTCTGTATGGGTAGGGGAAGGACCAGGGAGCTGTGACATTACAGCATAGGTGGATTTTTAGTACTGTTATGTCAGTTTGGGTAGGGAATTGGCCAGAAAACTACCTGTATTCAGTGGCCTTGACATCCATGAACTGGAGACCTTCAGGGCAGGATAAACATTTTTTGAAAGTGAAACCACCACAATACAGTAAAGTACTGTTCTAGTGGAAAGAGACAGTGCAGCTAAAATATTTTAAATGCTGTGTTTATTCATAGCAGGGCAATAAATAGGGAGAAAAAGGACAAAAAACTTCAGCATTTAATAGAATCCTGTTGTTGCCCTTTAAATTCAAACCTCAACTGACAGTTTCACACCATATGCAAATTTATAGAAGGTGGTTTGACAGTACATTAAAGCCACATTTGTCCAGCCAAGGCTGTTAACCACAAGCTGTTGCCATGGTGATTTCTAATTCCCGAGCATGTCTTCTCTCAAATTATATTTTCAACACATTTCCCATACTTTCTCTTCCTTCATCTGTTCTAGAGACATCCACCCTAACCCTGTGCCCTCCAACACTTCCTCCCCCTCTCACTACCTCTAAATGTTCTAAAACTCTTTCAGTACTCCAAACTTCCCAAGTATCTGTAATAAATCCTCAGATTACAAGCCTGGCTATCTCAACACACAACCAATATCCTAGCCACTACATAAATGTGGTTAAAACCTTCTATACAGGACTGAGTTTCTCCCACCAAACTTCACATAATTAGAGCAGATAGCATTAGCAAAAAAGGAGATGGTGTTGCTCATCTACCTCAATACTTTAAAAATCTTTCCATTTAAACATTCTGTCCCTCAATTCCAAAATGCTAAGATTCGGATTTCCTTTCTGGATATCAACTGCTCTATATATAAACAAAAAAAAAAAAATGAATAGTCATATATGTTCCTCCTGGAAATAATGTTAGAAAATATCCTTTCCTGGATTTCTTCACTATAAAAAAATTCAACTATTATTCTCTGTGACAGGAATATCAATTGGGTGTTCATTTTCTCCATAGAATCATCCCCCAGCATAAATTTGTTTCATTTCACCCAACTTGCCTCCACCCCCCTCCCCCACCAGATGTAATAAAATCAATGCAGGCAAAATCTTACACTGGATTCATATCGGACCCCTTCAAAGACATAACTTCAGGCACCATAGGAAGTTACTAGACTATTGGTCCGGAGGCCCTTGTAAGCCTAGCCAAGAGTTTAGTCCACGTTTAGACAAATCAGCACCCAATGCCTGTGTCCAGCAGGTTTGTCCAACTATTAGTGACCATCTCCCTGCCTTTGTTAATGAGTGAGTAGGCACGAGGAGCAAAGTCCATAATGAAAAAATTATCCAAAATCATTCAAAAAAGTTAACCCTCCTCACTTTCAACATCCTAAAAAGCATTCACCGGAATAGCCTTAACTCTCCCTTTAGATGATGCCCTTCATTTCAACAATGCCTTTCTAAATATCTTGGAGAGTCTAGCTCCCTCCAGAACCAAACCAAAAGTAATAATATCCATTGGTTAACAAGACCTACCAAAGAAATCATGTCTCAGAGATAAAGCTCATAAAACCTGGCTTGGATCTAAAAATCCAGACCTCATTATAAAAAAAACTCCAAAACCAGGTTAAAAAATAAAAATCACCAAGACAAACAGCAGTTCTACAATCAGCAATCTAACAGAAGAAATAACCCCCAAATATTCTAGACTTCTATAAATAATCTAAACCCTCCCACCAAATCCAATCTCTGTGCACACTCTGACCTGCCTCTAACAAATTGCCAACATTTTCAATGTTTTTATAGGCACCATTACCAACATAACTGCCACATTCTCTTTACCTCTCCCAAATATTCTTATTCTCACAACTGGATCACTACATTCCCCCTTCTCAACTTTCCTCTCCAATTAATACCACACAAACCTTGGTTCACATTACTCCTTCACCCCCAAACTCAATGGTCCTTTCTTCATGAGTTCAACCTTTCTCCCAATCCCCACCTCTTTCATGAGATTGCTCAAAATTAAAACCCTGTTCTGCCAACAAAATCCCTGCCAAGTTTCTAAAAATCACTGCTGATTCTGTAGCCTACCCCATTAGCATTCTGATCAATAGAGCAATCCTAGAATCCTGTTCCTTGTCTGTGGAAGAAAATGATCTTATTCTTCATAAGGGTGGCCAATGTCTCTTGTTCTATTGCTATACTCTCCCCTCTCAAATCCTTGGTGTGTGTACAGAATAATCTTTTAGACCATTTCCTTAAAAACAAAACACAGCACAGTTTCCGACCAGGTCACTGCACATCCATTGCTTTGATTTCCTTTCTAGATATAGTTAAAGTTAGGGATTCAGGATACATTGCGTCTGCCCTTTTCCCAGATCTGTCAAAATAATTTTGACACCATCTCATTCTATCCTCTTATCATAGCCATCAAGCATAGGGTCATCTCCCCTGGTATTTACTTGGTTTAAAATCCCTTTCCAATAGAGAGCACACTGTTAAATGGCACAATTCCATTCCCCCATCTACTTAACCCCACAGGCATCCACCACAGTTCTATTTTGGGCCCTTTGTTTAATATTTTTATTAATCTCCACCTGGCAATCCCACAGGGATTCCTTGTCCAATATGCAGATAACTTCACTATAAGTCTGCTCGGCACCCAGTGCAAACATACTTAAAGATACCCAGGCACCATTTTTTCTCTATGGAGACATGTTTTCACACTAATCTTTCTAACCCCCCCCCCCCCCACAAGACTCAGACCCAAGAGACAATCCCATACAAACCAGACGTCAACATACACTCTCAACTCTGCAAAAATTGAGATGGTAGCCCACACCAAATTGCTACGCATAATTTATGAAAACCTCAAGTTTGACTTGCATATTCAAAATATAGCCAAGACCCACAAAAAGCTAGGGGTTGCTCTACAGATGTTCCTATCCCCCCATCTAAACAAACTAGCACAAGCATGCCTTTTGTCTTCTCCAATCTACAGTGCACAGTTGCCAACCAATCTGCAGTCTTCCCTATCAAAAGAAATATGCTACAAGATTGCTAAATTTGCTACCAATACCCACCACTCAACTCACCACAGTATTGCCCTAAAAAAAGTTAGTGGCCCAACCTTCCCCATTACCTATTATTCCTCCAGCTCACAATTACTCAAACTTTTATATAAACCACAAAACAGCCTTGCACTTAACTCACTACTCTCCTATATAACCCTGCTACACCTCTGCGATCTGAACAGTAGCTTCTTCCAAGTCCATAAACCCAAAATATCTGCAGGACAGTTCTACTCATGGACGATGGAACACCCTGCCAACACCTGCCTTCAACAATCTCCACAACTTTAAAAATGCTCATTAACCACTTCCTCACCAACTCAATATGCAACTATAATTTCCTCCTCTGCCATTACCCAATATGCGCATTTAACCTGGTCAGTCCATCTAGTCCTGGCTAATATATCTCATCTGTATCCTAATTCTACTCAACTACAACCCCTCACCTCTTCAAGTTTAAGCACCTTTTACTCACATTCTTTTATATAGATTTATAGCATAACTTACTTAGTCCTTAGGAAATCTCTTACTGCATGCCTTCTCAATGCACAGCCTCTATTCCCTTCATAATCCATGTATTCCTTGCATTTCTCTCAACATCTGATGGTTCTCAAAACAATATTTGATATTAGACATTCACTTGTATTCTATTTTGCATGATTTTCACACATCTTCTACACTTGTAATTATGTTCATGCAAAATCTTGTCACTTGTGTAGTATGTACAACTTGGAGCTTTTCTCCTGGGCCTCCACCGAAAATGGGCTTTCACTAGCCCAGTCGACTTTCCCAGTAATCAAATGCCAATAAATTCTCTTGTCTGGGGCACTACTCCATAAATCGGTATTCCAACTACATTCATATGATGTTTTAACTTTTAGTCGTCTTTTCAGCCTAGGTCATAGCTGAAAATGGTCTTTAGCCCAGGAGAAAAAAAAAAGCAGCTTCCTGTTGGCTTCCTGTTGAATGCAAAAGGATAATTTACGGCACATCCCTACAACCTCCTTGATAAGGGAAACACCTTTACATGATGAACTTTTCTTACTGAAATGCTGGAAACCTGCCATAAGGACTGGTATACTGTAAGAAGTGGATTATTGTATGAAAGAATGCAGTAAGTACTGGCCTAAATAGCCTGAACAATGTTGATAACCTGGGACAAAGATCACCAACTGACAAATGGAGGGCAGCCTGTTTAGTGCCAAATTTTTGGGTTGCATAGTAAACTATGCATTACTAAAACCCATTTTTTAAGACAAGTATTCCCAGACACTAGCTAATGATTCTGCTGTATAAAACAGACAAGGAAACTGATGGTTTAGAACATACTGGATCTCTACTGACATAATTAAGATAAATTACACTCTTGCTGATCAGCACATAATGTGCTTATCTTATGGGTGTAAATACTGTTGTGTACACCCAAACATTTTAGAAACATTAAGGTCCAATGGGTTGTAAGAAGGTGCAACTTCAGTTTTGTAACACACAGACCATGTTTGCCTTCAATGTCAATGCTGTGACAAATCCCATATGCAAAAGATTTCAGTTACAGTCTTCCATTCCGGAATACTATTCCACTGTCACCTGCATGGGAATGCCTGACATGTTGATTCAGCAAATAAGCACCCACATCTGCACTGCGTACATAGGATCAGGCATGCATCATGGACAGAAGGTATAGCAGACTCACAGTACACAAGTAGCTCCGGCAATAGTCTCTCACCCTACTGATGAATGGTCTGATGACACCTGGTATGTTCCCTCTAGTAAGATCAGATCACAAATCAGTCCCTTGAAATAAAAGGGAATCTAGTCACCCCACCTAACCCCAAAAACTTTAATAACCTCTCTAAGGTAAATTACTCCCTATTAAATGGATGGCATAGCTAGTTTCCAAGCCCCTACAAATCCAGAAACAAATCTATGCAAACACATACACAAGTCCTTTATGACCACATAAAGGACTGCATAGAAATGGCAGTACCACACAAAAATAAACCAAGTCAAACTGCAAAAAGAAGCCACCCTAGTTAAGCACTAGTATTAACAGGATTTTTTTGCTTTGTAGCCTAACAAGAAGCAAGAAATGTGCAGAGTCACTCAGTCTAGACTAGTACCCTGATTTGTTTAAGCCTGAGAGCAAAGGTAAAAATAGCCTCCAAAGCAGAGGATAACCATAAAGCTATTTTCAGTTATGTCTACAACACCCAATTAGTTGTAAACATCATCACCTATACTAAGCCAGAAGACAAACCTGCTGGCTGAAATTCTGCTCAAAATTTCACCCCCCACCATCACCCCCAGTTCTCAGAACATACCCTCCACCACCCCACTACCAAACAGGTGATCACCGCACTCTCAAACTAAAAACATGGCATCAGTGAGGCCTGACAATATACCAGGTCGACTCAAGCATCTTAAATCAGGACTTCAGACCATTAGGATCTCTAACTACATCTGCCAGACTTCACCCTGGCTAGATTGTCATCTCTCTGCATAAAGAGGGACCATCGATGGAACCAGGAAATTCTAGACCCACAAGTTTGACTAGTCTCTTATGCAAGGCCATGGAAAAATAATCATGGACCTGATAAATGACATACGAGACCTCAAAACATTGACCAGACTCAGCTTCATTAAGGGCAGGTTATGCCTACTGAATCTGGTGAATTTCAGTGAGAAAGTCACCAAGGCAATAAAAGTACTGCGGTGTACACTTACCATAAATGTAGATGTTTGAGTGTATTCACTGGTGCAGTCACCACATTTGGGTTATCTGCTTCCAGGTAGCATTGAGCCTGATTATCAAAGTCTTGGGGCCTGCATCGGTTGCCGTCTCATCTTCCATGTCAGGTAGTCAGGGATATAAAGCATGCAGCCGATGTTGTCCCAGATGTCAGGTGCCCCCATAATGGGAAGCAATCATATACAAGGTTACACCTTCAACAAAAAGCAAATGCACCAGAAAGCTGTAAGCAAGAATAGAGGTATAGTCAATAGAAGTCAGGGGCTGGAAGGAGGGTAACCAGGACTGCAACAGTGAACAATCAAACATCTACATGTATGTCAAGTGTACACAACTGTACTATGCTCATGCTTCGCTGCTGGTCATATTTGGGTAGATTCCCAAAGCTAAGGATGGGAGGAGGCAATTCGATAGCATTAGGACCAGCTATAAGGCCCTGCAAGACTGCAATGGCAAAGCCAGCTCTGGATTTAGAAAAAATTGGCAAGTGGTAATGCTTGGTGAAGGTATGTACAGAACTCCAGGTAGCAACTTCTAGGATGTCCCTGGTAGGGACACCTCTTGAGAAAGGCTGTAGAGGTAGATGCAGCCCTGGTGGCATGAGGTCTTATCCCCTGTGGTGCAAGTTTTCCATGGGGCTTATAGCAGAAATGAATGCAATGGTCTATCCACTTAGAAATGGTTTGCTTTGAAATGGCCCTCCCCTCTGCCCCTGCAGCAAATGCAACCAGGAGCTGTTCAGATTTCCCCGAGAGGCTCAAGTCGATTGTCTGTGCAAGTCCAAGGAGTGCAGTATTTGTTCCCCTTTGTTCTGTGGATTAGTAAAGAAGGTTGGCAAATGAATGGACTGATTAAGGACCACACTGGATACTACCTTGGTCATAAAGGAAGGGCTGGTCCTGAGGGACACCATGTCTGCATGAAAGATTATGAAAGGCTCCACTGCCATGAGGGCCTGCAATTCAGACACCCTTCTTGAAGTGATGGCTAGAAGGAAGGCCGTTTTCCAAGAAAGGAATTTCAACTCCGCATTTGCAGCTGGCTCAAAGGGAGGCAGAGTGAACTTTTCCAATGCAAAGTTAAGGTCCCAGACTGGAGTAGGGGGCTCACTTGGGTGGTCTTAGGTTTTTGGCCCCTCTGAGAAATTGCTTCAGCAGTGGATAAGAGGGGTGGCCCTGTATTATAATGTGCCGAGATGGCAGAGGCATGAATTTTGATGGAAAAAAGGAAGGCCCTTGTGTGGCATCTCAGTTAAGTATTGAAGAATATGAGGTAAATTGGGCGTGTTTGTGCCCATCCCCCAAGTCTAGCTCCAGGAACAGAATCTTTTCCATTTTTCAGCACATGATTTTCTAGTACTAGGCCTCCTTGCCTCCAGAATGACATCCATCACTTGCTTACAGAAGGATGGTAAATGACAGATCAGGTAGTCAGGCTGCAAGGTTCAGGGTTTAAAGCTGTGGGTGCAGAATCTGGCCCTCCTGCTGTGACAGCAGGCAGGGGTCTGAGGCAGGTGCCATGGTTCCAACAGTGACACTGCACAAGTGAGGGTACCAGTGTTGGGGTTGCCAGTCTGGTGCAATCAGTATTGTCCTTGGCTTGTCCCGTTTGATCTTTAGTAGCACTTTGGAGAGGAGAGACAGAGGGGGGAAGGCATAAACTGATTGGACGCCCTGTCCTTCACCTGGAAAATCCTCTTTCCAAGTTAGTCTATGGGGAGACCTTGTGCAGAATTTGTCAATTAGTAGTTCTGAGGGGAGGCAAATATGTCTCTCTGGGCTCCCCATTTGTTTCTCAACATGTTGAATATCTTTGGTTCCAGTTTCCACTCGTGTGGGTCCATGAGATTTCTACTTAGGTCATCTGCCAGTGTATTTAGCTCATCTGGCAGGAATTGAGCTTGTGGTTGCACTTGGTAGCTCAAGGCTGTGTTCCAGAGCCATGGCTAGTCTGCAGAGAGAGTACGAGTGGGTTCCTCCCTGCTTGTACTACAACCGTGGTGTTGTCAGTCTTTACCAATAATTGTCTTGGAAGAATAAGGTCCTTAAAGGCTGTCAAAAGCATTCTGTACAGCTAACATTTATTTTTGATCGATATGCAGGTGCATTCGACTGGTTCCATTTGCCCTGAATGCACTGCCCTACTAAGTGAGCCCCCCCTCCCAATGCATAGTCTGATGAGTCTGTTAGGGTTTGGGCAGCAGGGGGTAGAGTGAATGGCAGTCCCTTGTTTTGCTGGCAGGCCTCTGCCCACCAAAGAACTCTATCTTTAGACAAGGTGTGATACGAATCATTGATTCTAGGTCCTGAGAATGTTGACACCATAGGCTTTTTGGATACCATTGTAGTTTCCTCATATGCAGTCTAGCATATGGAATTAGTAGAATGCAAGAGGCCATCAACCCCAGGGTTTGCAGCATTTTCATTGCAGATAGCTGGGTCGGCCAGTAGTTTGAAGTAGGCTGTCAAATGAATTCGTTTCTCTGGCGTGAGGCAGGGCATCTGTGAAGTTATATTCAAGCTTGCTCCCAGGAATACAATTTGTTGGCAGGGTACTAGATGAGTTTTCATTTAGTGTACCCCAGAGCAAGATTTAACAGTATGTCCTGGCTTTCTGCCTGAATTAGACAGACAATTGTCCAGGTATGGGGTATGGGTATATTTGAATATCTTTGCCTGCAAAATGCAATGACTGGATCTAGTGAATACCCTGGGCATAGTAGATGAGCCAAAGGACAGTACAGAGAACTGATAGTGCATGTAGCCTGCTCTGAAGCGGAGGTATCTTCTGCAAGATTGGGATGTGCAGGTAGGATTTCTCTAAATCCAGTATTGCCACCCAGGCATTTTTGCCTAGCATGGGAAGCAGCTGATGCAGAGTTAGCATTTTGAATTTTGGGATTTCCAAAAGAAGTGCTTAGGATCAGGATAGAACAGCAGAATTGTATTTTCAGGGCTCCTGGAAAAGTCTTGAGTAGAAGCCTTGTCCCCATTCTTCTTTTGGGACAGGTTGAACAGCCCTGATGCTTAGAAGAGAACTTTTCGAGCCTCTACCCAACAGTTTTGAGGTTGGTAAGGAGTGGAAGTAGAATCTGTATTCTTGGGAAACTTTTAAAACCCATTTGCCTTGGGTAAGAAGTTCCCAGTTTTTTGCATGCAGGGCGATCTTTCCTCCTAAAAGAAAGGTTGGTTGAGCAGGGCTTGGAAAGTTTAAAGTTAAGTCATTGTGACAGTTTACCATAGGGGGTGTCTTACTACTCCCAGCTTTGGAAGGGGGAGCCCCCCCCCCCCCACTGCTTAGGACTGTGGAATACCTTGGGACTGAAGCCTGGGTGTTCTGCTGGCTCTGGGTTTGGACTGAGAAGGCCTGGAAGAGGCAGGAAAGGACCAATGCCTACTACATATGAGAGTAGGAACTTGCAGGAAATCCAACAGTTTGTATAGATTTAGTTTTTTCCTCCATCTTAAGTACTTCTGCTTTGTTGCCAAACAGGTGGTGGTGGTTTAAGGAAGCATCTAATAATTTAGCTTTAACATGATCTGGCAAAGATTGCTCCTTGAGCCAAGCATGCCTTCCAAGTACAGACCCAGTGACAGCAGCTCTGCAAGATGCCTCTAATGACTCAAAACCACATTGCAAAGTATGCTTTCCAACCTGCTCAGCAGAATGCATTAAATCCTGTAATTCCTTATTTTCAGCACAGTCAGGAAACATCATTTTCTGTTTAAGAAATCCAATATGCTGCTGGTACTTTAACATATGAAAAGTACAGTTTTGTACCTACCATGAATGTAGAAGTTAGTGTTCACACTGCTGCAGTCATTACACTTGGGTTATCCTGCAGTCAGCCAGAGTTCCAAAGTCTTGGTCCAGCATTGGTTGCTCTCTTCTTCCCGGACGTCAGTGTGCCAGGGTTATACAAGATTCATCCAACGCCATTTTCTTCAGTTTCTTGCCCCAGATGTCAGATGCCCCCAAGTAGGTAGGCAATACATATTGCTAATGAGAAATGCATATAAAATAAAAATACCTTCAGTTACAAGAAAATGCACCACAAGGTTGTATAGGATAGAAAGGTACAACTCCAGCTAGTTCAGAGGGGATGGAGGGTAACCTGGACTGCAGCAGTGTGAACACCAACATCTACATTTATGGTAGGTACAAAACTGTACTATGTTTGTGTTACACTGCTGCAGTCATTACACTTGGGTAGAATCCCAAAGCCAAAGTTGGGTGGCTGGTCTATAAAGAGTTAGGATTGGCTATGAGGTCCTGCAGAACTGCAGTGGCAAATCCTGCTCTGGATTTAGAGTAAAGAGGTAGGTGGTAATGCTTGGTAAAGGTGTGCACTGAACCAAGTTGCAGCCTCCAAAATTTTCTTGCTAGGTACTCAGAGAAAGGCTGTTGAAGTGGCTGTTGCCCTGATGGAATGTGGCCTAATGTTATTTGGGACTGATTTTCCATGCTGTGTGTAGCAGAAACGAATAGTATTCTATCCATTTATATATAGTCTGCTTTGAGATAGCCTTGCCCTGTGATCCTGCAGCATATGCTACAAACAGTTGCTCAGTTTTCCAGAAAGCTTTTGTTTTGTCCAAGTAGAAGTGTAGCTGCCTGTGCATGTCCAAAGAATGCAGAAGTTTTTCCCCTTTATTCTGGGGGTTTGGATAGAAAGTTGGCAAATGGATGGTTTGGTTAAGAGCCACGCTAGATACCACCTTTGGCATAAAGGTAGTGTTCGTCCTTGAAGCCCTGTCCTGCCGAAAAATTTTAAAAGGTTTCACTGCCATTAATGCCTGTAGCTGAGACACTGTGCTGAAGTTACTGCCAGGAGCAGAGCTGTTTTCCATGATAAAAATTTTAGATCGGCTGTATTGGCTGGCTCTAAAGGTGGCAGGGTCAGTTTTTCCAAAAAAAAGTTGAGGTCCCAAGTTGGTGCTCTCCAGGGCAGTCTTATGTTTTTAGCCCCTCTGAGGCACTGCTTTAGCAAGGGATGAGAGAATAAAGGAGGATCCGTGTTGTAATGTGCTGAAATGGCAGAAGCGTGGATCTTGATGAGAAGGATAGGCCTCTGTTCAGCATCTCAGTTAAGTATTGTAAAATCTGAGGGATATTTGGGTCAAGGCTTTGAGCCTGGTTCCAGGGGCAGAATCTCTTCCATTTTTCTGAGTAAGCCTTCCTGGTGCTAGGTCTCCTGGCCTCCAAAATGACATCCATAACAGCTTTAGAGAGAGGCATTGCCTGTTTGACTATTGAATCTGCCATGCAGCCAGGTTTAGGGTTTTGAGCAGACTGTGCAGGATCTAATTTTGAGTCAGAAGGTGTGGAATTTGAGGCAAAATCCATGGTGGGCCTCGAGCCAAGTTCCTTAAGATAGGGTACCAGTGCTGGCGTGGCCAGTCTGGAGCAATCAGGATCATTTGTGGTTTTTCTTGTCTGGCTTTTAGGAGTACCTTTGAAAGAAGAGGCAGTGGTGGAAAGGCATAAACTTTTAGGGTTTTTCCAGCTGAAAAAAAGCATCCACTTTCCATGCTTGTGATAAGTCCTTGTGCAGAATTTTTGTAGTTGGCAATTCAGTGGGCAGAATTTTTGTAGTTGGCAATTCAGTGGGGAGGCAAACAGATCCATGTCTGGGCATCCCCATTTTTGTGTTGCCATGCTGAAGATTTGCGGATTCAATTTCCATTCGTGAGGGTCCATGATATTTCTGCTTAGTCTGCCAGAGTATTTTTCTTTCCTGGCAGGAATTGTGCTTGCAGGTGCACTTGGTACGTTAGAGCTGTGTTCCAGAAGGTCATGGTTTGCCGGCATAGGGGATAAGAATGAGTGCCCCCTTGCTTGTTTATGTACCACATTACTGTGGTGTGGTCGGTCTTTAAATTGTCCTGGATACAGAAGGTCCTTGAAAGCTGTTAGGGCATTTTGAAGAGCCAACATCTCTGATGTGAAGATGCATCTGGTCTGTGGTCCACTTGCCACAAATGCATTTTCCTGCCATGTGTGCTCCTCCCCAGGTGTAATCAGAGGCATCTGTTAGAGTCTTCCTGGCTGTGGATAGGGTAAAAGGCTGACCCTTGTTTAGGTGACATGCCTGTGCCCACCATCGAAACTCCTGTTGTAGGCAGGGTATCATTGGTATTACTGCTTCTAAACTGAGAGTGTTACACTTTTTAGGTACCATTGTAATTTCCTCATATGCAGTCTTGCATATGGTAGTAGCATGCAGGATGCCATGCATCACAGGGCCTGCAGAATTTTCCTGGCAGGGAGATGGGACTTTTTTGCCAGTAATTGAAAATATTGAGTTAGTTGAACTTGTCTGGCATGAGGTAAGCCATCTGGGCCATTGTATTTAAGCTGGCACCCAGGAATGTAATTTGAGAGGGCACTAGTTTTGACTTTTCATTTACTGTGTACCCTAAAGAAATTAGCAACCTTTTTACAAATGCCAGATGCTGTAGAAGAATGTCCTTTGTCTCTGCTTGAATGAGGCAGTCGTCCAGGTATGGATATATTTGAATTCCTTTTTATCTGCAAAAAGCAATTACTGGTGCCAGGCACTTTGTGAAGAATCTGGGCGCAGTAGATAAGCCAAAGGGCAGTGCATTGTACCAGCTTTGAATCAGAGGTATCTTCTGCAATTTTGTCTGATAGGGACATGCAGGTATGCCTCTTTAGGTCCAGAGTAACAAGCAAAGCCTTCTTACCCAGCATGGGTAGAAGCTACTGTAATGTAATTTAATTTCGGAATATCCAGGTAAGTATTTAGAATTGAAAGGTCTAGTATGGGCCCCCAGGCCTTGTCCTTTCTGGGGACCAGGAAGTCTCCAGTAAAATCCTTGTTCCTGTTGTGGTACTTTTTGAATAGATCTCATGTCCATGAGGGCTTTTGTGCCTCTACCCATTGATTGTGGCAGGTCTGGCATTCCTTTTAGCCTTGGTAAAGTATGAAAGTGGAACCTGTAACTTTGAGACAATATTCAGAACCCATTTGTCTTGGGTGATTGTTTGCCAGTTTTGAGAAAAAAGTGCTAGTTTTCCCCCTAAGGGGGCTTACAAAAGGAAAGTGCTTGGCGTACGAAGGGGAAAGTCATTGTGACAGTTTCCTGTAAGGTTGAGACTTGTCCTCACCTCCTTTTGGGGTTGAGGTGTCCCCACTGTCATTGTCTGAGCCTTGGGGTTGCAATCTGCTTCTTGGGCGTCTGTATTTGCCTCTCTGTGGCCTGTCTGACACTGGAAATGACCAATTCTTTCTTGGCCAATTTCTGCTAAATCGAGGTGGCTGTAGCTGTAAGAAATCCTTGACTGTTTGCATAGGGTTGGCTTTATCCTCCATTTTCTTTAACATCTCTTCTGCCTCAACACAAAACAAGGTATCATGCTGCAAAGGAGCATCCAATAATTTTGCCTCAACACGATCAAGTAAACTGTTCTTTTAACCAAGCATGTCTTCGAATCACAGAACCTGCAACTGCGGCTCTACAAAAGGGCTCTAAAGAATCAAAACCACATTGCAGAGTATGTTTTCCCACCTGTTCAACTGCATGCAATAAATCCTGCATTCTTTACAATCAGGAGCTTCTGAGCTTGCAAACATTTTCTGCTTTAACTGAGCCATTAAATATTGTTGGTACTTAAGCATGTGAAACTGGCAATTTAAAGCTCTTACTGCTAAAGTTTCAGAAGTGTATACTTTCTTCCCCCATCTATCCAAAGCTCTGGAATCAGAGGGTACTGGATTTTTTGCAATGGAAGCCTTAAACCCTTTTGGACCCTGGGAAATAGTTTCTGGATCAGCAGAAAGGTTTTTATAAAGGAACTCGAGGGTCAGGGACTCCCAATACCTATCTGGCTTGGCTGGTGCAGGGGGCAAAGAATCAGGAGACAAGCTGGATTCAGAGAACAAATCATCCACAATATCCAGCACAGGCGGAATAGCCAGGGGTCTGTGCTGAGGCAATAAAAGGAAATCACTGAGCCTTTTCTTGGATTCTGAGTAATTTTTACATACCATGAAGGAGCATTTCCATTGGGAAAGTAGTTTCCCCAAATGAATAATCCTCAGGAGGAGAGGCTGAAGGGATAGATTCTTCAGCATCAGAGTCCTCATAGGGGGGTAGAGAGTATCCCTGGTCTGAAGAGGAATCAGAGGAAATGGAAACCTGATCAGAGGAATCAGTCTGTATCCTGCCTAGGCCTTTTCTCATGAGGGGGATGGGAACCCCTGATTAGAGTAAGGAGGTCTTCGGCCATTTTGAGCATCTGTTTCTTCGGCATGGAGGACTGTCCAGGAGAATGCTGTACTAGTTTGTCTTTAATGGTACTTTTGTCTTGGCTGTTTTAATGGCAAGTTGCGAGGGTCTGAAAACACCCTCTAAGCAGATGCCTGCTCAGCAGCTCCAGACCCATCTGAGAGATTAGTTTCTGTAGGCCCAATACCTTGAGTTTCCAGAGGTCTAGTCTCCACATGGGAGACAGAGGTGGCCTGTGGCTCTGAGGTTGCGGGTGTCAGGGGCAGTGAAAGTGTCTAACTGAGAACTGGCGACTCGCCTAGAGGTGCTGTGGCTCTGAGGTTCGTGTCGGGC